>NW_028186451.1:475719-500354 GCF_003343005.1 Rhea americana
TCCCTCACCCCCATTCCAGTGAAATTAGTTCTGGCCTCGCTGAAGCCAGTRGGAGTTGACACTGACATCAATGGAGTCAGGATTTTATCCTATGATTTCAAAAGGACTACTTAAATACATGCATACATAAGTACTTTATTGATGTGGATCCTCAACAATAAAACTTCAAGAAAAATGACCTCACCTCCATCASAGCTGAGACTATAACGCAACCCTGACTCTCAAACAAACAAAAGCAATCTCTGACCAGATTTTGGGACCATTTTCCATGAAGCTCCATCATCTAGAACAACACCAAAAATATATTATTTCAAAACCACTATGACAAAATTACAAACCAATATGACAAAGCTACCAATTCAAAAGTATCTTCAAATACAAGAAAACAATGATACTCTATTTTTACTGCATATTAAAAAAAATATCATCAGCAGCATTGCAAGTGGTGCATATCTAAAATCTGCATGCTTATAAATTAAGTATTGATTTCTAAGATTAAGGAGAGATTGTTCTCAACAGATAATAAAACTAAATCATATAGTCAAATAAATGAAAAAGAGAGGGAGAGAGTCCACTTAACAAATATGCCTCAGGTACCATCTATTACGTGCACATTTGCCCACAGGGCAGAACGCTATCATCTAGTATTATCAAGCAACTCCATGTATTTCTCAGGAAGCTAGTACAAACATTCCCAACAAAATCATGATGATAAATGTATGTTTCTCTGTCAGAAAGACATTGCCTTCTTCCTTGATGATGCCTGAGAGAGAACATTTCTTTTTTTGTGAGTGGGAAAACAGAGTGAGTAGATTCGCTTCTTCCTTCCTGCCTAATTCCTTCAGCATGGGGTTTATACAGATTTGAGGAGCCTAGTGGGGCCTCTTTGTCATGGAACAGATACGGCTTCATTGCCCAAATATAGGCTTCTTTGCCCGTCTACATTGCCCTCTGCTTTTCAGGTGACATCTTGCAGACTAAAATTCGTTTGGATGTCCACTGGCTTAGACATAAACTTAAAACTAAAGATCTTTAGATCATTTTAGGCCAATACAGTTCAAAGTAATATCCCCATGACTGCAAATGTTGAAAGACTAACAGCCACCCACACCTACCTCCAAAACCAAAAGCTAGAGCACAAAGGCATCTTATTTTTAAACAATAGAGAAGTATATTTTAAGAGAAAGTAGGAAATAATATTTCGGGTATGAATCATAGAACGCAAATGACTGCAAAAAGGCATAGAAATTTTCAAAATGATCACTTAAGACTACTTTGTTTTCTTTAAATGAATGTTTATTTTTGGTACATTAACATAGTATTTTTGGTATCAGTAGGTGGAATGTACTCTCTAATCTCAACTTTTTATGAGTATTAGCCAGAGCTTTGCAACTACTTTCCAAACATATCATTGTACATAATACTGCAGTATAACCTTGCTTAGCCTCCAAAATAAATATGCAAAGGGAGTGGAATACTCAGGGGATTACTAATGGTATGTGGAGCTTTTTTTTTTTTTTTTTTTTTTATCTTGATGTCATTATTTGAAATTGGCAAAGTTAAATTTGTTATTTTAAGTAACCAGGGACACCAAATGGAATTAGGACCTTACTTCCTAGGTACAGAAATATAGTAAGAAACATAGCCCTCTACTAAAGCAGACCATCCAAGCAGGCAAGGCCTAGGAAAGAAGTTCTGCCACCTCTGTTACGACTGGCCCTAGGTCATACAATGAGTGACTTGCCCATGCTCACAGAGCAAATTAACTGAGATGGAAACTGAACGGAGATATCTCCAGTGCCATCATCTTAACCACAAGTCCCAGCCCTCGCTATGGAAAGTTTAGCACCGACTCCATTGGATTTATATTTGAATCATGACAGTCACATACAAGAAAAAACAGATAAGCAGCAGATAAGCCTCCACGGACGTGCTATTCTAAGGTTAACTGCCCACATTCACAGATGTGTCATACCATTTTAACAATAATGCAACTCCACTGATGTTCTCTAGCCACGTTTTAAGTATTGCTGGATATGGCTAATGAATTGGCCATATTTTTAAATGTACAAAGATGAAATACTTAGAAGTRTTATACAGACTTTATCATATGTTTATAAATTATCTCTATGGACAGCAAAAGCAAGTAAGGCATTCAGCAGCAGCAAGAGTTAATGGTGTGATAGAATTTGCAATAGAGTTTCACTGGAAACTAGTGGAGAGCGACAAGAAAGTCAACAACATTACCATAAGCATGAAACTTCAGTAACTTCAACAATGAATCCAGGCCAGTTAAGGTTCAGAAAATAGGAACATCTGTGGGCTCCTTGTAGCTTTTACTAAACCAGAATAAAAGGATTAAGCAAATAATTCTGTGCTCCACTTTTTTTCCCCTTTTCTCTCTTTCCCTCCTCTTATTTATTTACTAAAGAAGGGTCTTCCTGGACGTCTCTCAAGGTCCAAGTCTATCACTATATTTAATCACTTTTGCTGTCTTTCCTTCTTCTTCGCGACAATTTTGCCTCAGCACTCCTGGGAATAGCATTGCATTACAGATTCATCAATGATTTGCTGCTTACTCTACATTATCCCACAACTGCTGATGCAAACAGTTCTTTGCCAGGATCAAATGATGTCCTGTATTTGCCTGTAGTTTAAAATCTTGCTAGTGTTGACACTTGCTATGAAAAGTCCATCAGTGAAGCTGGAATGAGTGAAATCTGCATATTTTGGTGACTGCCAAATAAATGGGCATACAGGCCATAAAGTTTGTTCCATGTCCTCCACATAACCACAGGGGCAGCATCAACTTAGGTGACATTTTTCCCACAAACAATGTCAGATACAATATCAAACACACAAAATACATACAGTCTGTTGTGATGCTGGTGGATGACAGGGTGATGGTTTGGTGCCTATACTGCTAAACCAGGGTCTGAAAAAGAACTTTGATCTAAAGCCAAATAGTTTTAGTGAAAAGACTCCAAATTACTTCAACAAACTTTATATCAAACTCAGTAAGAACTAATTAGGCCTCCATTCCAAAGGTGAACTGCAGCAGTTGTTAATGGATTTTTGTTACTTGTTTTTAATACTGCATAATGATTTAAAGAGACTGACATAATTTTGAAAGAACTAAGTTGCAACTACAGATGCAAGTATATAAAAAATTAATTTCAGATACTATGACAAGTAGAGAAAATTTAAACTCTGCAAATATTTTCCACTTCATAGGGATGAAGGAAATACCAACTACAGTTCAATGACAACTGTAATTTAGTTTTGTGATATTTACTACACTCCACAGCTTTACCGAACCTCATATATGTTTAACATGCCTATGACTAACTTTATTGACTAGACCCTTCCAGGTCTGCCAGCAGAGCTGGACCTTTCAGTACTGTCTTGCTCCTACTTCTTAAATCTCCTGACACAGAAGGCATCATAAATTTTAAAAACTTACCACACTAGATAAGATACTTGAAGAAAGACAATGATGATACAGGTTTCTTATGTGGGAGTGATCACAGCAAATGGCTGAGCTGTGCTGGCACTTTCTAAGATTTATTTGTTCTGGCAGATTATCACCTGCAAATCAGATTAAGAAAGGCTCAAAATCTGAGAATCACCAATTAGACTGAGGTRAATTATATGATGCGAGTCATTTATTCTATGATTTCCCCTCTTTTTTCTTCCTTATAAATTGTCCAAGTAGACCATGATTTTTTTTTCTTTTGACTTTCTCCATTACTCAAAATAAAATTGCCCAATCATTTCTACATTTGTGGTCAATAGCTTATTTATTTTTTAAAGGAGGTCCTCCTGGAAATCACAGAAATATTTAAAGTTAAAAGTATAATAAATATGATATACTCAAATCGTATTTATAACATACAAAACAGCATATAGAGATATAATTCTTCTCTAAGAATTGATCAGATAACAAAATGATTTAACTTAGAATGTAGACTTCAAAAAATTATCTAAAATCTGCCCTTGGATATTAGAGTCTAATTCTTCCTGACACTAATAAGATGCCAGGCACATCTTTGTTTGTCACATTCTGGAAAAACTTGGACCCATTATCTGTGCTCCTGAGCCTTGACAACCTTCTAGGAGATGACAACAGCCTGCTTGGGATCACAGGGAGGGAAGGAAGGGAAAGACATAGCTCCTGCCCTTGGATAGTGCCTGCAAAGGCAGAGAGCAAATAGCTCTTCCTGCAGACAGGGATTGTTCCCTYCTCTTTTCCTGACAGGGACTAATGCCCTCGAAATACAGGGGAGAGGTTGGTTGCTCCCCTCTCCTCCACTTGCGCTCACCAAAGGGATGAGAGGTTCTCATTAATGAGCTCAAGTGAATTCTGGCGTAGTGGTTTTTAATGGGATGCCCCTACGTGACCCTTTGCCAGAACCCAYATCAGCCAAAATGTGCACTCGCTCCTTCCCCGCTCCATGTCGCAGGCCAACRTCATCAAGCAGACAAAACACCAGGCTACAACTGGGACACGCTCTGTCACCTCAGCAGCTGCAGCACTGATTTCCAGCAAAGGACAAGGCAGTTGTGGCCATTAGGATCAAATTGTTGCAGTGTGATGCACCAAAGGTCAGTCGATAGAAGCCCTGGCGGGTGTAACCCTAGATATGCTACCCCTTTGCAGTGTGTGCTTGGACCATGAAGCACTGGCTAACCATTTGGTCTGAATGTTTGGTCTGCAGGGCTGGCTGTGGTTAACAAGCTCTTGAAGTTAACTGTAGAGAGCTGTGTCGTACCCTGTACAAATCTGACTTTTACAAGCCCTGATCACTGTCCATTTGAGCTGAAGCCAATGAGGATGTAGGTGAACAGCCTTTTCGAAAATCGGTTTCTCAGCTGTCTCACAGTTATACTAAATAACAGCTACTCAGATTTCTAATTACTATACATAATCTATAAAAGATATTAGGCTAATAAAAAGAAAAGTTGTAAGAGCTTAGGTTTATTAAATACATGTGCCAGCCCTAGCTTAAAGGCTCAACTATGATGTATAAGCATCTTTGCAACTTGTGTTGAAAATAATAATAGAACTGGCACTAATTTATTTCCAGTCAATGAGAACGATCCATAATGTGGAAGTTTTCAACAAGCTGCTGTCCAACAGTTTTGACATGTCTTAAAACAAGCCATCCTGATGAGCCCTGTAGAGGCTTATGCTTCTACTAAGCTTAATGACTCTCCAAAGAGAAGGAGGCATGAAGATTTAGAGTCTTAGTAAAGATGACTGTACAGTCCTCTGCAGTTAGCTTGGAAATGGCAAGCAATTTGTTAATAGAGTTTTTTATATTTTTTTTTGTGCTGATGAAGTAAAGTCAAAGCATTAAGCCATCCACCCTGAGAATATTCTACTCAAATTGGAGAGTTTTCAGTCAGGCATCTGGATTTAAAACTTTGAAATACAGCCTGTGCTTGTTGTTTGAGGCTTAAAGATACCTGTGGTAGTGGCACAGAGAGTAACTGATGTTAAGCTGACACTACAGTTCACAGATGGATTTCTGTTGAATGGGCCATGCCACATGCATAACACTTGTGTAAAAATGTTTTTTTTTTTTTTTTTTTTTTTTTTTTTTTTTTTTTGGTATCAAATGCTATGAACTAAGAGAAAGGATTAATAGACTTACTAACAAAAAAGTTCTCTGTACAAATACCAATATCGCCAGCACGCTCTCAACTCTTCATTAATTCTCTCTTTCTCCTATCAGATCAAGTCACTTATACATAAACTTCAGATCGAACCTTTCTCAAGCTTTGTTAGGGTTCTGCACAGCTGAAATTCTGAACTTACTTCCTTTGAACTAATTCTACTAAAGTCAACATATTTATTCAACAATAAATAAGAAACAGGTCTAGAAGTAATTAAAAATTATTTCTTCCCTTCTCTTCCCCTCCCCCCAGAGGAGAATTCAATTTTCCAGGGGAGATTTAGGTACAAGCTTTTGGCCCTCACAGATATTAAAGTTTGAGTGACTCATACTTTCATTCCCTTGTGTAGCTATATTACTAGACTGTATTTCCCTCAATTCATCAGAGAAGAGGCTGTGTCCATAGCCATAAAGCAGAAATAGTGACATGTSATGGGAGATTAGGTCCAGACAGGAAACAGGCCTCTAAAGAGAATAGGAGAAAGAAGCATCTAAATTATAAAACCCAGAAGGTACTATGGAGCCTTTTTGGAATTAAAAATAATTGGATTATGTTTGAAGTATTTGTGGTTTTAGGTGTTTGGGGTTTTTATTAAAATAAATTTGCAAACAGAACATGCCTTTCACCACAAATCCCTAATGCACCAATAGAAAACTGCTGGAATGAAAAATGTTCACCTTAATCAGGTCAGTTTGTTTGGACAGACTGCTGAGTAAATATCTATGCCACATTATTTGTATTGTAGCTCTTTCTCCACAGCTAAGAAAAATCAACATAGACATATAAGCCAAGCCAAGTCAAAAATAYGCATTTTTTAAAACAAATAACCATTAAGAAAAATTATATGTTTTTCAAAACTGGTAACCACTTACCAATTTACTTCAAACTAGTAACCTGTACACTTCACACTTCTGAAAATCAGCAGTTATTTTTCCCCCCTCAGGACTTTAAAATCAATACCCACCACTCTAATAGGGTGTTAACAGAGGGAGTGTCCTTGAAGTGGTAAAACTGTTTTCCTGAAAAGTTTCAGGTAGGAGTACAAAACCTAAGGTTAAGCTCTTGSTTTTTGAAATCTTGCTCAGAAAGCCAGCACATATTCTGGAAGGGGCAGTTCTCCATTACGGTGATTTATCAGCCCTGTTTCCATACTCCTCCAAATGTCTGATGGAAAAGTTTCTTTCTAATTGTCTGAGTACCAACTTTTTCCCCTGACAAAAAGTAATCAGCTAAAACTACAGAACAGAACAAAGATTCATGTTAGGTATTTTAGAACACAGAGTGGGGGAAAAATCATTTCCAGTGGTAAAATTATTTGGATTTTTTTTTCCGGTTGAGATAAATCATCAAGGACAAGATTTGTTGTGCAAGTAGCTGCAACACTGGTACCACTGGGGATCCTGCTGTAGCATTCCTCACAACACAGTGCTGGTACCTGAGAATTCCTTTGTAGGTATTCATAGCTTGAATACCATTTTGATCAGAATTTCTTTGAAATGCCTTAMATACAAACACTTATGTGTGCACTTCTATGAGATTTGTTGCTGTTCTTTTAGTAAATACAAAATGTAAATCTTTTTGAAAATGTCCCTGGTAGGTTTGCTGCCAGAGAGGGAAGTAATAGCTTCGTACATACATGAGATGACCTTCTTTAAAAACAAAATTCTGCTTCCCTTTATTTCATACCAGCCTGGATACTGCCTTGCTGTGAAGTTACACAGTGGTAAGTATTGAATCACATACAAATTCCTCACTAATCTCTCCTGAATCTTACTGACACACACAGAAGTGGCATTCAAGCTAAGTAAATGGATGTATTTATACAAGGAAGAGATTTAGAGTTTTTTTTTTATCCTCACAAAAAACTGACACTATTCAAAATAACTAAGTCCATCAGATTTTTTTTTTTAAAAAAATTCTCATTAACTCATGATTTTTAAAKGTAATTCCTGATTTATTTGTAATGTAAAGGATTTATAAGAAGAAATAACAGGACAGTCATAATTCAGGTCACATTCGTGCAGCTCACCAGTTAATCTGAAAATCTAGATGTCTTCAGCCTTCTTAATATGTTCTCAGTAGTGTGTGTAATATTAGTTATGAGTAGGCTCCATCTAGTACACAGAAGCTTTTCATATACCAAAACAAAAAAAAATCTCTCTTTTCTTTATTATCTAATTTTCTTCAGTCACTCATACCTACTGCTCAAAATTTGTAAATTAACAGTCAAGACAGGTTTTGATCTAACCATCCACTTCTCCCAGTATCTCATTAATGGAGTAATATATATTACTCCACTAGACTGGCTAAAAATGCAATGAATCACCAGTAGGAAACACACYACACTTTTTCCTTTTACCAACTACTTTGTCATATAGTGACAGACTRCTAAAGTAAATGAAACAGTAGGAAAATAATAGAAATCTTGTATCTTTTCATTCGTAAAATCATACTGAAATTTTCTATTCCTATTAATGACTGTATTAAGTAAAACTAGGAAAAATCACCTTGCAGTTGAGAGACCAATAAGTCAAGGAGACTGGGTTCAGCTGTTGGTAATGCTTAGATGTACAACTTTGTGGCTCATTTTCCCTATTTCACGGTGACTGTAAAAATGCTTGTTTACTTTGGCCCTGAGCATATTTTATCTATTTCAAGCRAAGTTCTTTGGGGCACAGTCTGCTGCTGACAATGCTTTTCTAGTGTTAATACAGCACAGCTATGATACATTTTGGACCTGACAAAATCCAAGTAATAAGTAGTTAGTGAGGATCTTTCTGCATATAATAAACTAGTTCTGTGAAAGTCCCTTCTGAGTACACAATACAGTTCTTATACATTTGCAAATCWCCAGGTGGCAAAAGAAAATCTAATAATTCTGTAAAAAGTCAGAAATAAAACCTAAGTGGCAAAAAGCTATTATAGAAATACTGGATTCATGGACACACAAATTCCTGCACCCTTTACCAGARCCATTTCCAAGTAGTCTGATCTTTCAAAATATTCAGTAATTTTGATACTGCATGTGCATCTTTTAAAGGGCATTTGCAGTTCTACTAAAAATGAAATGCTGCAGCCGATGAAAGTAYCTTAAGGAACACAGACCCTGATCTGCAACTCTTTCTCACACAAATAATCTTAGTAACTCTGATTATGACATTAGTAGGATTTATTTAAGGAAAAAGGAAGCAAAGCAAGCACAGGAACCTAAAAATTGTACTCGCATAGTAATGCATTGTAAAATGACAATAAAAAGGGCAGGTAAGCTTTCTCAAGTTATGCCTATTCGATAATACTGAAAAGGGGCAGTGAATTACAAAACTGCGGCAGCAACTAGCAGGACCTCATAGGAAGAGATTCTAGGACTAACCTGGATGAATAACCATTTCAAGAARTATGTGCTGGAAATAAACAGAGTCCAGACAGAATGCCAAAGGGACTATCTGCAAACTAAAAATATGTCTCAGAGCTCAGGAAGTAAAAAGATAAAAGTCTGGGCAGTCAAGAGCCCAACAAAGTTAGATCTTGCAAAAGATGTGAAAACAAATAATAAAAGGCTCTTCAGTAATATAAATAAAAAAAAAAGATGACACGGAAAACGTTGTGCCATTGTGCAGGAAGGATGGAGCAGAGACTAAAGATAACACAAGGAAAGGCTCTGAATTGAATGAATGTTTTATGATAGTTTTCAATAAAAGGTATGATGCTGAATTCAGAGACAAACAAGGTGGGGTAATAAGAATGTTGGTATATGTGAATAGATGTTACAGCAGATAACATGAAAGCTCAACTCAAAAAGTTACATGCATTCAAGCTTGAGGACTGGACACCAGCTTCTTAAAAAAAAAAAAAAATCTGATATATGAAATACTGATCCAGTGGCAAGCATTTTAATAGCACTGTCGAGTTGGGAATGAAACTGAAAAAYAGTAAATATAGTTCTTCACTTAAAAAAAAATGTGTGAGGGGAAAAAAGGAGGATAAGGCAGTTGGGAAATGACAAGCTATTTCATTTGACCTCATTAGTATGCAAGGCTTTAGAACCTATTTTGAGGGAGAAAATATGTAAAGGCATCGAGATAAAAAAAAAGAGGGGGGGGGATGGGGGAATAAATTGCAACATAAATTTACCAAAGGGAGACGATACAAACTAGCCATATAGTTTTCTTGGACAAAGTAAGTGATTTTCTAAACAGAGGAAAYGTAGTCGATCTCATCTTTTGGGACTTTACGAAAACATTTTACACAGTGTYGGCATTATTAAGGAATCTGAGAATTAATAAGAAGACTTATTTGGTGAATAAAAAATAGCTAAATGTAATAATAGGTAAGTGGTGTTTAAAAAGGAAGTAGCAAGTTCATTAGATTAACTGTGAGGATCTTCATGACCCATCTTGGCATTTACTTACTGTCCTTTCGTAGCTCTTGATCACTGTGACTCAAGTGCAAAAGACAAGAACATGCTGATTCAGTGTGCAGATGCCACAGAATTAGGAAGTACTGCCAATACAGAAGAAGAGTAGAATTATACAAATAGAGCAGCTTGAAGACAGGAGCTACAGAAATGGGGTAATCAGCAAGGTCATGTGCAGAAAGTTCAAGTGTGAGCTGCAAGTTCACCGACCGGAAACAAATGAGGACTGAATAGCTGCCAGACAGAGGATGACTGAGCTGCTAACATGCTGCTTCAACAAAAAAGGCAAGTGGAACCATAGGATAGGAGGGCAGAGATTCCCAGTAGAACCTACAAGATATCAGTGACCTTTCCAAAGCAAGGCCTTACCTCACCTGGAATGCTGTCTATGTTCAGGAAAAGTCAACTCAAATTGGGAAAAGGGCAGGAAAGGCTTCGAAGATGAGCAAAAGAATGGCAATCTCCCATCCAAAGTCACTAAAAGAGGTCAGCTGTTCAGCCTAGCAAAAAAAAAAAAAAAAAAAAAAAAAAAAAAAAAAAAAAAAAGCTAAGTAAGGATATAGTTGCTGCCTAGAAATGCCTCAAGAAAGAGGCCTTCGAGTGGGAGAAGAGCTAAAGTTTGAGGGGAAAAAATGGCATTAAACACAACACAGATTCATTTAGGATTTAAAGAAAGATCCCAGCAGGAAGATTTTCAGATTCTGTCCTCCTTACAAGATCCATGTAAAACTAATTACAGATAGACTTTTGTGATACGCAAGCTACTTGCAAGTGAAAATAAATAATTAAAACAATGTAGAACCCAAGATTATTTGAAAAGCTAGGGCTCACACACATGTAATCAATGGAAGTCTTAATTAAGAATATTTAAGACCTTTGTGAAATAATGCAAGCCAAAACGTGGAATTGTTTTAAAATTGTTATTAGCTGGTCAGATGGGGGTTAACTTTTTTTTTTTTGAACTGCTCTAAAAATTCAACAAAAATAGCATGTTGCCATATTTTCAGCTCTTGCAGAAGTTGTCTCTCATGAAGTTATTAAAGGCTCTGGGCACTTGCTATGAACAGAGAGGATCTGGCCCAAACATTCCTGTCTGCAAATGACTTTACTATATTATCTACTTTGTCTTGACACAGTCGATCAACAGAGGAAGTGCAGGGGAAATAAAGCCTTTTCTCCAATTTGCTGATAACATTTTTAGCATGTTTAAGCAGAAATCTGAAGAACCACAGTAATTTCTACCCCTCAGAAAATGTGTAGAGCAGAGAGAAAAGGACAGAGGACATCATTACTTGCAAAATTCAAAGCAAAACCTGAGAATATGTATCTAAAAAGGGAGCATGAAAAATTAACTCTTTAAATACATCTTAGGGCAGTATTTGAGAGACTCTTTCCAGGCTGTGGTTGCTAAATTTATATGTACTCAAACTCAAATCAGTGGATTTATACTGAGGATGAATCCAATCAGTGTTCTCTATCCAAAATAACAGATTCAAGGGATTAATCAGGGCAACAGCATTTTATCAAACACAGAATTCCTTTGTATCTATCCTTACATTACCAAAGAAACAGTTTTCACCCAATTAGCACATCCCCAACTTTAACCTTTTGTCTTGACTGCWGTCTCTTGGATTAGTGGTGATGATCAGCCTTCTCAAAACTTCTTTCAGAAATTGATTATTTCCATGGTAACAACTGCCACTTTCATTCTACAAGCACCAAGAAAATGCARTTTCCTTCATTTCAGTGGGCCAGACTGGGTGCACAACTCAACTTTGGCCTTTGTCAATGCTCTTTTCAGACAAGACTGTTTAACTCAGAAGAGGAAACAGGTGCAAACACAATTCARTAGACAGCTGTTGGCTGATCCATGAACCAGGATTGGCAACAGTCTGAACAGGAGCTGTTGGACTACCCACCTGCAATGTCAGTATGCTCTGCAGCTGCTAGAGAGTGGAAAGGACAAGCACATTCAACAACTGCCACCAAACTTAAAACAGTATTTCTTCCCTCCACCACCACCCCCTTTTTTTTTTTTTTTTTKTTTCATTGGTGGCTCTACAAACGGTATCAGGAGATTAGCTTAATACCCCCACAGGAACAGTTCACAAACACTTTATACAAATCAAGGCTTCTCATTCAAAGCACACTGAACTCAAACCAAAAGGAACATCAGTTCATTGCTGAGAAGCTGACATAGTTTTTATGATCACTGCCTTCAACACTCACACAAGTCTGTAACCAAAGCTCTAGTACAAGATGAAGTCACTTCCCAGAGTCCCATCAACTTCAGKGGGACCAGCAAATGTTCACCACAGTCATGTGATATTCTACTGGAAGTTTATCCCAACGGAGGCTTTTTCTAGGAAATCCACCTGTTCCATACGAACTCACTCTGACACCTTCATCCTCTTTGAAACTGAAGGTTTCCAGGTCTACCTACCTGGATGAGAATGGATCAACTGAAATTCAGCAGAACTTCAGAACTTCTCTAGCAATCCAGTGAAATAATGGAGTTTCCTCTTAGTCACAAATGTATGATGATGTCAGAAAATACAGCTGCCTTTAGAACCTAAGATTCTGTAAGTTTTCTGAAGTCAGAATTGCATATTTAGTTTTTAAATTGATCTTTTAAAAAATATATTTAAAAAAAAATTATGAAACTTAATACTTGTGAAAAGAACTGGAAGATGGAGAGATTGAATAATTAAAGACAATTCTAACTTTTTTTTTTTCTTAATTCCTCAGTTGCCCATTCCTCAAATAAATTTAATACCATTTAATTCCAGGTGTACCAATGCCTGTTGTTAATTAGACATTTGGACAACTTGAACTCGTTTTGGATTTGGGCATAACTGTCTTAAACTGAACCCACTATGTATCTGAGGACAGAAAATCACGGATCTTCTTTTCTAAAAGTGAACAGTCAATGGCTGAAGTTAAGCAGCCTATATAAACCCTTTCTCTGTTCTGTTCCAACACAGGTTAAGACTGATTAGAAATGGACTCATATCAGACCCTTATGTCTGAATGTTTATTGTGTTTCTACATCTGCAGATACTGCTACCATCAGAAGGTATCAAACACAGCACAAGCAGCAAAAACACAGCTCTTACTGTAGATAAAAAGAAAAAACACGACTAGGCAGAAATACGCATCAGGATCTAGATACCCTACAAACACTAAAGTAGGRTATATACATGAATACAAAAAATCTTAAAGACATTCAGCTTCAAAACCTAATTCTGTAGCTGGATCATAATCCATAAAGGGCCAAATGAAAACTCTCAGTTCTGGGTCCACACTGGGAAAGAGTAGGTTTGAGTTTGAGCTCAGTGTCCCAAGCTAAACTTTACTTACAGTTCAACTCACAAAAAAAAATCAGTGGATAACCCAGAGCTGCTCATCCAGGAAACATTGCAAAGGCTTGCCAAGTTCCACACAATAGTCTGTGGAAAAAAAACAAGTGCACAGATCTACCGACAGAAGGAGGTGCYGCAATCCAGACTCAACTTGCACATGTTCTTAGGGAGGTTTCCCCTCCTTGGGAAGGGAAAGCTGAGCGAATAAATGGAACAGGACCTGTGATTGCCATGAAGACTCCTCAGATTTAATTCAAAGGGATACTAAATAAAATACATCAGAATAATGGAAACGAGGAAGCTGTTGGTAGGAAGAATTGTCTGCATGGCTGACAACATCTCAGCAACAAAAGCCCTTTAAAGGAAAACTCACAGATTTTGCACTATAGGTGTTTGTCTTCTCAATAGCAACAGTCCATATTCTGATACCACAGCCCAGTATTGCAATTGTACTACAGGCACCAAAACTGTCAACTTCAAGTAGTACTTTGACACTCACAGTATTAGTCTTCCTCCTGTTTGGTGCAATCTGGCCCAACTTCACAGAATTACAGCATGGTAAGGGTTGGAAGGGACCCTCAGGAGATCATCTAGTCCAACCCCCTGCTCAAGTGAGATCACCGTGCTCTAGCACGTTGCCCAGGACCCTGTCCAAACAGCCCTTGAACATCTCCAAGGATGAAGACTCCACAATCTCTCGGGGCAACCTCTTCCAGTGTTCTGTCTCCCTCATGGTAAAAAAAAGTTTTTCCTTATGTTCAGACAGAACAGCCTGTGTTTCAGTTTGTAACCTTCACCTCCCATCGAGCACAACTTCCACCTGGGAGAGGGATGATCCTACCTGCACTGTCTCCAGGAGCGGCACAGGAGACAAGCAATGCTCTTTCCCCATTCCYCTTAAGGGCTCCCCAGTAAACACAAAGGTAGAGCAGAGTTGCTGTACCTGTACCTGCACCTGCAGCTGTGGTTCTCAGAAAGCTTATGGACCAGAGTGTGCCAGAGTGGAAAGTCCTATACTGCAGAAGGATGGAGAGGATGAGATCCCACTTCCAGTGCCTGTAAATGAAATCTTTAGGGGATAAGTCCTGGCCTCTCTCACCTACCCTTGCAACAACGCTAGCTCAGATATTCTGAAATGATGACCTCCAAAACGCTAGGGAGGAGGCAAACTCCTGTCCTAACCCACGAGCCCCATAAATCTCATTCACCTTTTGCTTAGAAACTTTAATAAGATTGTCATATTTGGTATCATTATTATACTTTATTTTTTTGTATCAGTAATATGGGAAATTCAAATGGTATTGCTTTGCCTTCATATTGCTTGGAAGTGTCTCCAACCTTCAGATGGCAAGCAAGCAATGCATCAAAGGCCCATCCTGCCCCTTACCAAGGAAACAAGCAGCACCAGCAACCCTGTCTCACTGTCCAAGTTTTGAGCCTTTCTGTGTTTTTTTACCATACATCAGCGGGAACTCGGCCCAGACCGGTTGGTGAACTAATTGCTGACAAAGCAGTGAGTAAGATAGGAAAAAAAAATATATATATATATATGTATTTCTCTCACATGAATAAAAAATATAACAGAGAAAGGATGTCTTCCCATTTCCTAAGGGCTGCAAGGAAAGTTAAAGTTTTCATGATCAGCAGAGTTTGAGGAACAATTACCCAGCTTGAGTGAACGCATACCTTGCATCTAGCTCTATCTGATTCACTCCTCTGTGGTTCAGATTGTCTCCCGAGAATGTCATATGCCTGGGGTTCATAGACTGCAAGGATGCTAGTTCAACCTGCTCCAGGCATCAATGTTCAGAAAGCAGCAGTGTGAAGCAATCCAAAATGACGAAAACAGGAGCAAACTCTTAACGTAGTCATGATAAAGAGGTAACATCTGTTTCTATGCACTACAGTCATCGTTAAGGGATGCTAGCATAGTAATGCCCTCTGTGGAAAACTTGCTCAGTGCTCTTTCCACAGGCTGCCACCATAAATATTCAAACAGAGCTATAAGTAGTGCTGTACTATAAAAAGTAACAGCAGCAGTAGAGGTCTCTGTGAGGTTTAGACCTCAAAACCTGAAAGGACAGCAGAGATGCCGCATAGGAGCTATTCATACAGAAAGCTTCAGCTCTAGAGCAGAAGGACCAACGCACCAGGGCTTGCTGATTGTCATTCCAATAGTCATTAATCTTAGCTGCTGGCCAAAGTTGCACTTTACATCCCTAGGTTCACAAAGGTCACATGAGCAAGCTATAACAGCTTAATATTCCAAAGAAATTTGGCTCTCATTCCAAGGCCCTTTCCGTGGTCTTAATAGCAGCGATAATGGAACAAACATCACATTAGCTGCACAGAAAGGCCAATGCACAAATGTGCTACACTCAACATATGGAAGAAGTTTGAAGCCTTTCAGACTAAATTACATTTTCATGAAAAAGCTATGGATATCAACAGCCAACAGAAAAACCTACAGTGGGAATACAGAGCCTATGTTCTACCATGCTAATTTGTACTGTTARAGAAGAAAGGAAAATGCAGCATTAGCTATGTTGAAGATTTTCAAAAGTCATTTTTATTTTGGGTTTCCATGTTTTAACGAATATGCTGCATGCTTGTTCTCTGGCACGGGAGTGTGTCCATCACCATGTACCTGGGCACACAGCAGAGCAAATGAGACAGAAGCAGAGAGCCAACAGGCACTGTGGCAGCCTCTTCACGGAAACCTGCCAGTACATCTCTATCTGGACTTCTACTTTGTTAGGCTTTCCACTGTTTTMTCTTCTACCCAGACTCTTGTGAAAAGCAGCTCTTTTTTCCTAACACTAAYAAGGGATGCAGCGAATTCACATGGTAGCTTAAGAGAAAAGGTGGGACTACCAAAGTAAACCAATTAAAATGTTAATTTTCACAAGAAATRGCTCTGAAGCATCATGCTGATTCCAAACTTTAGAAAGGATCAAGAATCATCAAGTCATATATGTTGCACCTGACTGTAATTCATCTAAACTTGAATTCTGAATTCAAGCATAGCTCAAGAGAAGTCTCCCTCACTTGYGGCTCTGATCCAGAAATCCAGACCACAGTTCTCTAAAAGAGAAAATCAACTGCACCATCATGTCATAAACACTAGACATCCATGCATATTTTCATCAGGGAAACGGTAATCAAGAACAGTAAAGMGAAATCATTTCCACAAACTAAGCCTGTTATGAACTGACAAAGTTTGATATRCCTGCCATGCTGTCACCCTGGCCACTTTAAAATGACTTTTCAGAAGAGGGTAAACAGACCTTTTCCTTGCTGAGGGCCAAAGTGACCTTTCAAGAGTATTTGACAGGCCATGCACTACTGTTAGCATTATATACTAATAATGAAAAGAATACATGAAGACATGTGACTATGGGCCTTTTGAAAAGAATTTGGAGACTGCATGAAGCCCTTCCCCCTTCTTCAAATGGGTATTTATTTAATGGCAATCCTGACTTTGATTTCTGTTTAATATATGCACATGTAACTACTTTGAGCTTTTTCTGGCTTGGGATGCTAAGACAGAGAACTYTGGGGTGCTAGACAAAATGATTATATTGAATCAGCTATCTCTTACTGTTTTATTTCCTGTAGAAACACTCTTGAGTAACACAATAAAGAACAAGGGCTTTGAAAGCAGGACAATTTTCGAAAAACTATCTCCTTTCAGTATTGAAGAACTGTGCAGCTACAATGCAAACTTCACTGAAGTTTTATGTCTTCTATCACCTATTACACCACTAACASTGCAGTCTGATTAAATTACTATCATTACTTTTTCATCAATGACCTGGATGACGGGACAGAGTGCCTCCTCAGCAAATTTGCTRATGATACCAAGCTGGGAGGAGTGGCTGATACACCTGAGGGCTGGGCTGCCATTCAGAGAGACCTGGACAGGCTGGAGAGCTGAGAGGAGAGGGACCTCATGAGGTTCAACAAGGGCAAGTGCAGAGTCCTGCACCTGGAGAGGAATAACCCTAGGCACCAGTACAGACTGGGGCTGACCTGCTGGAAAGCAGCTCTGCAGAGAAGGACCWGGGAGTGCTGGTGGATGACAAGTTGACTACGAGCCAGCAATGTGTCCTTGTGGCCAAGAAGGCCAATGGTATCCTGGGGTACATTAGGAAGAGTGTTGCCAGCAGRTCGACGGAGGTGATCCTGTCCCTCTGCTCAGCCCTGGTGAGGCCTCATCTCAAGTCCTGTGTCCAGTTCTGGGCTGTCCAGTACAAGAGAGACATGTTGCTACCGGAGAGAGTCCAGCGTAGGGCTATGAAGATGATCAGAGGGCTGGAGCACCTGCCCTCTGAGGAACAGCTGTGAGAGCTGGGCCTGTTCAGCCTGGGGAAGAGAAGACTGAGGGGGGATCTTATCAATGTGGATAAGTACCTGAAGGGAGAGTGTCAAGGGGACGGGGACAAACTCTTTTCAGTTGTCCCGTGTGACAGGACAAGAGGCAGTGGGCAGAAACTGAAGCACAGGAAGTTCCACCTGAATGTGAGGGGGAATTTCTTCCCTGTGAGAGTGACGGAGCACTGGAACAAGTTGCYCAGAGAGGCTGTGGAGTCTTCTTTTCTGGAGATCTTCAAGGCTCGCCTGGATGTAACCCTGTCTAACATGCTCTAGGTGACCCTGCTGAGCAGGGAGGTTGGACTAGATGATCTCCAGAGGTCCCTTCCAACCATACTGATTCTATGATTCTATGTTGAGTTTTTCCCCTTACTATAGTTGCCTCAGACTTAAGATGTAGTTGCATCCTCTCCATTTTAATTTTTCCTTGAAAAGAGAAATAAGTTTTAGTGGTAATGCCACACGAAAAGCAATGAAGACTCAAGTGCTGTCTTCCCAATGCAGATAAAATACACTGCACTACCACTGTGCCTCAGCAGTTTTGAGGCAAATAAAAGAGCATGGCATCACCCACCTGTATCTGGCTGWGAAATTCTGACTTAAAAATTGCTCCGAGTATCAATTTGATTCTCTGTTACTTCTCTTGCGTCTAAATTACATACATCACTGTCATCTCTAGGACTCGGATCTGCACACTTTAACAAGCTTTATRACTGAAGTTAATGGAAGACATACTTGTTTTTAGATGCTGTAAACAGCTTTGAAGATCTCAGTTCCAGCAAGGATGATGAATTAARGGTGCCAGCTGGGCAAATAGTTTAATTTTAAATAAACTAAGCCAAAATTAATCGATTGCTAAGAAACTGATCCAAATCTCTCAAWTTCAGATTATTTCACATACTTYAACAGTAAATACTCCTGTCCCTTCTTGTTATCCTACTCACCAAGAATACAACTGGAGGAATTAGCAAAGATGGTAACTCCTCAGATCTAGTAGCCAAAGATCTACTTTGGCTATTATAAACAGATGTGAGAAGTCACTTCTCTATTGCAGCAGGGAGTACAGCCTTCAAACTGTTTACCTCTCAACCAACTGAATTCCTACATTGTAATAATTGTGTTAAAGCAGCTTAACCATGCTAGCTGAAGTGTTTTCTGAGAAAACTCAGAAACATCAAGAGCAACAACCACAAAAATCTACTCCATGGCATAGTTCTTTATTGTAAATACCTGGGATTTATTCTTTCYGGCTCAGTTTCAAACACATAAAAATAATACCTATGGGGAAAAAATATTAAAAATAGTCCAACCTTTTACATAATGCAGGGCCACCTTAGAGCAGGTTGCTCAGAATTAAGAGAATTAAAAGCAAACAAAATCTAAAACAAACAAACAAAAAACTCTAAAACTGCCTGTATCCCCATCCTGCATTGAGAGRAGAGGGAAAAAAAAGGGGGGGGGAGGCAAGTAAAGAAATGTTTCCATGAAGTGTACAGCTCTTCTGTGTTGTTTATGAGTATATACAAGCAATATGGAGAACCTCTACAGCTTCCTCCTGTGGTTGACCTTTCCGGCTTGATGCAGCTAACATTTTGCACAGCTGTGTAGTAAACTGCAGGTCAGTTGTCAACACTGCTTTGTTATATCTCAGGCCAGAAAAGGTTAGGAATGCTGCGTATTCAGCCCCAATGCCAGAGAAAATGTTTCAATAACAGTCTCCTCCAAGTTAATGGAATAGAGCTGACAGCTGCTGAAGATGGCCCCATCCTGTCCTGTGCAGCTTGGAGAATGCAGGCCAGGAAAGCAAGGCTTCTGTGGCAGGGGCTGGACTATACAGCAAAGAAGAACAGGGTGGAGGAGTCTTAATGGATCTGAGTGAAACATAGATGACTCATCAGAAAGTAAAACATTCCTATTTTGGCAAGAGGCTGAAATAGCAGCCCTGGGTTGTACTGCAGCACAGCAATAAATGACTAAGTGGTTTGGGACAAACTCCTGTGCACACTGATATTCCTAACAGTAGGTGCCATTTCACGTTTCATCATGCAAACAGGTTTAGATGACAATTAACACATTCATTAGCAATATCTTTTTTTGTAGGTGGAACTTCAGCTTGAGATGTCAATGTTTTTAAGATAACTCCATCGCTAGTGAAAATGAAGGAATAATTCTCATGACTCAAGGTAATGAGGATTCACATCCAGAATTGGCATAGAAGTATCTTTGTCTGCTTACTGAAGGATGCTGTGTCCAAACTATGGTCTTTCCCGGATCTTCTATACAGTGAGAGTGTCCTTGTACATCTGCAGCCTGCAATTTAAAGCCTGGCCCTCAGTCTGGGCAAGATCCCAGTTTTGCCACTGGATAAACTGACCATAGAGGTTAAATGTGTACCCCAGTCACAGAATGGCAAAGCAAAGCCTTGACTTGAACAAGCAGTGGCTCCCATTTCTCAGTCCCAGCTCCTGAACTGTGTGGCTCCCAACTTCAAAAATTCCTACAATCAGATCTGTAGCAATATGACCCATATGGAAATTCTTCAGCAAACACCAAGAAATCACATTAATTTTACTGAAAATATTTATTATCTATAAGAAAATGTTTGTTGTCAGGTTTTCCTAGAGCTTCAGATTTTAGAAAAAGAACTAAACATTTACACCATAGACTGTTTTAAAGAAGAATCGGTATGCAAATATGAATTTCCTTAAACTTCAGATATACCTTTTCTCTGAGGTTTTTGTTCAAGATTATCTCTAATTTCTATCATCTGTTGCAAGAACTGATTTACATGTATGCAAAACAATCTAGAACACTGGAAACAGACTAAAAGGAAGGAAGAAATTACAGACTATCTAGAACCTGTAGCTTTCAATATCAGGGGGATTCTGATACTCATCAAGTCCCTTCCCTGTTAGATGGATATTGCCCATCCATAGAAAACAGTGACATACTTTATACATGTTATCTTTCACTTCCCTCTGGTACATACAGCAAGGAAGCTGTGTTCTCAGCAATGAGTAAACAATCATCATATTATTTTTTTAATGCATTTTGGCACACAAATACAGACAAATCACTGTGCTCTTTCCACATCTATCACATCACTTTTCAAATACATCCAGGCTCATGAGTAACAACACTAGCTAGCTTTTTCTTTAATTAACTTTTAAAAGCTGGTGGTATTTTTCAGAATATTCTTTTATCCCTTTTATTTATCAGCCTGTTCTGCTTCAGATTGGTAGTGTCTGACTGACCTCTAGATACCCTTGCACCTTCTCTGTGATATCCCTGGAATGACAATTCTTCATCTTTCATTTCTTAAGTGTTTCTTGTTGGTCACTTCTGTTACTAGTGGCTGCTGACGTGAAAGTTATCCTCTGATAATCTGTATTGTTTTAACGGTTCCTAGCATCCTGAGGGTATTTTCCAAGTGTTATGGTGACACCAGCTGAGATCTTGGCAATAGAAAAGTGTTTCATATGCTTATTTCCTAACTTAGTTTCTTGTTTATTTCTGCTTTCCAATCCCTCTGTCAGCCCTTGGATTTTTGTGGCTTAACTCTTTACATTATTGCTGTATTCTTTCTTATCACTTGTCAATACCTTTCTGACAATAAAGCATTTTCAAAATCTGAGAGCATTTCCACCATGCATCTGAAACCTCCTAATAGATTTCTCCAAATCTACAAGTCACATATATCCCAAAGCTTAGCAAAAATACCTTTAAAAGGAACAGTAATAGTCTCATTTTCTTTATATATTTCCCTGTAAATTAGAATCTAGGAGCTACAATATATAAACCTTGTGCAATGAAAAGCATGTTTCAAATAGTTCTGATATAAAATATTGCACATAAAACAGATCATCAATTGTAACATGCCCCATCTCCAAAATAACGCATGTTTAGAAATGCTTACCCCATACCATCACTGTCCTGTTTTTTCCAAGATAAAATTGTGTACCAGCATGCCTGAAAAAGCAAAATTCTTAAATAATCAGTCAGTTTGTTCATGACTTTGATACAGCTGACTGAATACCTATTATCTCACTTGAAAGAAAAGGTGCTAGTTTGCTCACCTCAGTCACCTGCAGGATCTTTGAAACGCCTCCTCTTCTGTTCCTTCAAAAGAGTGCATTCCTGAATCTCCCATTACCTTCTTGACTCCATTGAATATGCAGTCATCAGTAAGTTCTGGCTAAGTTATCGTACGTAACTGAAGAAAAAAAAGGAAAGACTCAGAGATGCTCCAGATTATCTCTTTGAAAATTCTGTTTTCTTGGTGGTCTGTCACAGACAGGTCTCCAGTAGTAAACTGAACAACCTATCCTCCTGGCTCTTCTTTTCTTCTTTTTCTTTTTTGTAAACACATAATCAGTGCTTCAAATCCTTTAGGTATTACAAACTGTATTTCTCTATTGCCCTCTACTGACTGTTAACACCACCTTGCTAAATAATCAGCAAAGCAATTGATATACTGTATTTTGTTGCTGCCCTGCTTTAAATCAATAATGAAACACGATGACCAGAAGTCGACACAAATCATTCTATTTTCTCCTTTGTTATGAAACACCAGGCAAGATTTACAGCTTGTTGGTCAGCCGTGGTAACTACGAAACACTGAACAACAGAAGCAGGAAGCAGTTGGTAACATGGGTTTGCTAATGTGCTTTTTGTGAACAGACGCCAGGAAAAAGTAGAAACAAATGAATTCTGCCTTGAAACACAAGTGGATTTACCCCCATTCCGGCCATAAATTAAGTATTGTATGGAGCAGCTGAACGTTAGTGGATTTTAAGGTTCTGGTCCTACCAGCATGGGATGCACAGAAATATTGACTTTTTTATGAGAGTTCTGCAGAACTGGACCCATAGAGAGCCATGAATTACAGGCCATGGATTCTTGGTTATTCCCCGCTCTGTTTCCAGAGTTTTATTGGCTTAGCACGTTCAGCACCACACTTAAGAGAGAAACATCGTTCCTGCCTCATGAGGCATTTACTCTAACTTAGGCACTGACAAGAAACACCCTATTCCGTACATGAATGTCACTGGAAAGTACAGTTTACACTTCTTTTAAGTTAATACATAATGCAAAGAGAAACCAGTTAACTAGCATAAAGGAAAGAACAGCACAGTCTAGTTTCTGGGGCAGAAGAAGAAATTTAGAACCATTTCAGGAAGAGACAAGAATGAGCAATGAATCCTTCGCACCTCTTTAATCACTAATTAATTAGTGCAGTGACCACTAGCGCTTGTTAACCAAGTCATTCAGGCACTTGTTGCCCCCAAAATATATATTCTGGTGCAAGTATTTTGGTCTACTGCAAAAATGCAAAGGCTAGGAGTCAGACACCAGCCACAGTCAGCAGAAAATTTCCTGGAACATTTCCCTTTTGCTATGCAGATGCTGAAGGAAAAGACAGTGGCCTTGCAAGCCACTCTCTCTCTGCAAAGTATGTTGTCACTTAGTGGGCAGACTTGCATGGCTTTAATTATTACAAATGATAAAAATGGGTCCCCTCATCTCAAAATAAATTTTTTGAAATTATTTTGCTTACCTGTGTTCCAAAGGAACTTTTCTCATTTTTTCCTGCTATTAATGAATGGGAATATTTCATTTGTCAAGCACTAGTTAACTGATGAACACCAGTGTTTTAGTATTTGTAATGCAATACCCCTGTTCTTCAGTCCCCCCAAAGGTAGTTTGCACAAAAATTGTATCAACAAGCCAAAAAATCTCAAATAAAAGCGAAATTCATAAGTTAATTGAAAAAGTCTTTTAATGACGAAAATTTAGATGAAGTTCTAATTGCAGTTACTACTAACATTTCATTAGCATGTCCAGACTTTATACTGTAAAGATCCAATTAAAGCCAAGCCTAGAATACAATTTCTTCCATTCTTTTTGATTGCTCAAGCACATGTCTGCTCGAGGTTAGAAAATAAGAACTAACTATATTTATTCAAATTCCTTGATAGAATATTGAAGCCCGCTCAGACGAAGAATACGTCTCCTAAATGAACACCACTAACAATAGATCAAAGGAAAAGAACTTCTAGCAAATGAATGGGGCCTAGAGAATTAATAAAACACATCAAACATTTTTTTTTTTTTAATAGGAGCACATCTGCAGAGTGATAGAGCAAATTACGTAATTGCCAACATTCTTAAAAAGGCGTCTAAATGGAGTGACTAAATGAGTGATGCTCAGACCTTTCGGTTATTGAGGAGCTTTCAGTAGCTTCTGGCTGAAGTTTCTCACGTGATAACTCTTGTCGGGAAAGTCCCCCCCCGCCTTTTTTTTTTCTTTTTTCCTCTCCTAAAGTAGTTTTGCTTCCCGCAGAGGAACTGTTAACAGGGGTGGAAATACAGGGATCTCCCGGACGAGAACATCGCTCCTCTGCTTCTTAGCGGACCAGAGTTTGTAGGCGACAGGCATCCCAGCAACTTTTCCGATCCTCCCCACTCCCAGTGGTAAAATAACCGGCCGGGTGTTGCTGCCGCCGGCCCCCATCCCGCTTCACGCGGCGGCGGCGGCTCCCCTCCCCCGCGCAGCCGTTGCCTGCGCCCCAACCGCCACAGCCCCCTCCCCTCCTCTCCCCTCCGGCTGGGGGAAACGGCCGCGCCGCGCCGCGCCCCGCGCGAGCCCGGAACGATCGTGCTGCGGCCGCGGGGTGCCGCCGGAGCCGGCTGGAGGCGGTTTCCGGCGGGGCGCTTGGCGGCATGGCGAGGTGGCGGCGGCGGCGGCAGTTCCTGGAAGCGGCGGCGCGGGGACTGGCGGGCGCCTGCCCGGGCCAGGCCCGGTT
>NW_028186451.1:500469-582009 GCF_003343005.1 Rhea americana
GCTCCAACTCATGACGCAGGGGAGGCGGCGGCCCGTGCCGCGCGCCGCTGGGGCGGGGCGGGGCGTGGCGTGGCGGCGCGCGGCAGCGGGTGGTGACGGCGTCGCTCCCTCCCCCCGCAGGTGGACGTTGAGCTCCGGCCAAGGCGAGTGAGGGCGGCGGCGGCGGCGGGGACGATGCCGCCGGCGATGCCGCCGCGGGGCGCCGGCCGATGCGGTGGGGCAGCGGGCAGAACCGACGTACTCGGCGGACAGTAGAGCCCGGGTTTGGAGAGCCGTTAGGGAGCCGGGTTGCGGCTGCAGGAAGTATCAAGGCGGATACCGTCACGTCTGTTAGGGTTGTGAGGTCGGGGACTGCTCTGCTACGGTCCCAGGCCGCGGTCCTGCCCTCTCGCGGCCCCTAAAAGAGGCCCAGAGCTTCGCAGGGCTGTGGTGCCACTGACCGGGCGAAGGAGTACCCGCACCTTCATTGCGGTGCTGACTGGGCAACGTGGTGCGCCTGTGCCTTGCGCAACTGCGAGCATCTGACATACAGATTTTTAGGAAGGAATTGCATTTTTTTTCCATCAAAATTTAGGTATTGTGTGAATTCGGTGTATGCTCTGCCTAAAATTAGCAAGGAGTTGTTCTATAGCGCTTTGTTAAACAGATCAGCGCTCAACTTCCTCTTATGTTCTAGCTGTGTCTGAAACAGAATAAAYGTACATCTACTTAGATAATGTGAATACAAGCATACCCCACCAGAGACCGTGAACAAAATGCTTAGCACTTGCATGGTTATAAGTTGAATAAAAGTTCAAACATGTAATGAGGGRAAAAAAATGTTACTGTGCCCTTAACAGAATTGAAATTTCAAGTATGCTACCTATTTGAAATTTAAGTCATAATCTATGCTTATGTTTGCCTGTAAAACGCAGTGGTAGTTTCATTTAAATTTTACTATTTTACATTTATTGGTATGTAGATGGTGAATTGCGAAAAGAAAGGATATGTCCTTACTGTTTCCAGTTCCTGGTTCCTGATAACCACCGTGTGCGTCTCAAACCAAAGATGAAAATGACTCCACAGATAGAGAAGATTCTGAAACAAGAGGCAAAGAACCGTAAACTCAATATGAAACAGGCAAAGCTCTTGAAAAAGTACAGGGACTCAAGGAGTGTTTTGGTAAGGATATTTGCCTGGAAGTGCAAAGTTCTTAATACTTCCTTGAAACCTTTCAGTAGCACAGGATGGAAGATTTTAGAGTCTTTCACTGACAAGTGCAGCTCACACCTACGTGTTTTTTTTTTTTAATGAGCACACAACTCTTCCTTTGTTTTAGGATAACTTCTTTTCACATTCACAATGTTGTTCAAAATCTGCCCTCTGCAGCAGAGATCTAGATCACAATGGCAAGAAGAGAAATCTTTTATTTCCTTCTCCATAAAAACATGTTAGCGAAACTACGCAAACAGCACTGCCCTCCTTGTCTCCTTGTGATCTCTTTCTCTTTAGCAGCATTCTGGATAGACTGCAGACATCTAAGATCTAGTTTAAAATTAAATCATTTCTTCCTGTGAGGAAGCTTCAGCATTTCTACTGTCAGTGATTGTATCAGTTGTATCGTTTGCATAGCTTTGCAAAAATGGCAGGAATGTCAATTTTTGCCTGCCACTTTTATCCTATTTGTATGAATGTAGTAAAACTAGGACCAGGCAACTCCACTAGATGCAAAGCTGTATTACAGTAACGTAAATCCTTACATTGCTCTGCATCTCAGAAGAACATGCCYGAGAAGAAAAACATGCACAAAATTTAAGGCTTGACTGAAGTCAGTCAGGCTGTCTTTACCTATATATATAGCTTGGCATTTACTGCCTTTGTTTCAGATCTGAAGAAGAGCTTGAGTGACTGAAAGATTATCATTTTTTTCAGTTGTATCAGTGGTCTAAAAATATATTAGCTCAGCTTAAAACGTTTACTTCATTTATATCCATAGACCATCAGAACTGAAAAAGATTACTGTTACCTTGTGTGTAAGTTGAGTTTTCTTAAATTTTGCCAAATATTAGTGTTTATACAAAGTCTTTCAAAACTAAACCATATATGTCATTTAAATAGAGTTAAAGTAGCTTTAGGGGCTTTTGTTCTTTTTCCTAGGATTATTTAATAATAYAGGTTTTAATGTTTTAAAGAATAAAAGAATATATTTAATCTGGTATTGCAAACAGATGTCTTAATAAATGAAACAGCACCTTACTGTGCTCCACAGTTGCTGACATATTTGACAAGTTCTTGGATAAGAATCTGCTGGTTTGTCAAATAAAATTTGCAAAACCAAAAACAATTAGAGAGCCAATAACAAAAAATGAAACTCAGGAAATACAGATGTCATCAATTGTCAGGATAAAAAACCAAAAACAACAAAAAAATAACATTCCAATAAGGCACCTTTGGGACTACTTTCTCCTCCTAGTTTTAGATCATTGTAGTGTAGCAGCAAAAAATTGCAAGAGAAGGGGTATCTGAGAGGCTGGAAGCTTTGTTTTGAGTTAGTTTTTGCTGTAGAATCACACATCAGAGTACATTTGAAGAACCCATCTCTTTAGATAGCAGAYGARCARTGTCTAAGGGAATTACAAAGGGTTCTTRGATTTATTCTGTAGTTGAAGAAATTCCTCAGATGCCCTGTGCATTCATATGAGGACAAGGACAAACTCTTTTCAGTTGTCCCATGTGACAGGACAAGAGGCAGTGGGCAGAAATTGAACCACAGGAAGTTCCACCTGAATGTGAGGGGGRATTTCTCCCCTGTGAAAGTGACGGAGCACTGGTGCAGGTTGCCCAGAGAGGTTGTGGAGTCTTCTTCTCTGGAGATCTTCAAGGCCTGCCTGAATGCAACCCTGTCTTAACATGCTCTAGGTGACCCTGCTGAGCAGGGAGGTTGGACTAGATGATCTCCAGAGGTCCCTTCCAACCTTACGGATCCTATGATTCTATGAGTACTTTTACAGTTCAGTTTAGAATGGGTTCAGTTTAAACTGTACTTTATTGTGTTCAATTCTATTTGCATTTGTGCTGTGGATTATGATATAAGTATTTTTGGTGCTAAGTATTTAAAATACTGTCAGGAACAAACAGCTTCCAAAATCAGCAGTATAGATAAACTGTAACCTGAGACTTAAAAAAAAAAATGAAGTTAAGAACTACACCAGCAACAATATGACAAGCTATGTATGTGATACTTTTAGCAAGCAGGAATATCTTAATCTTGACCTGAGAGTCATAAAAAGGTATATAACATTATAAACTATTTCAGGGCTCTTTAAAATTTCTAGCGTTATCTGTACRTGTTTTTCAGAGAATTGGAAGCTAGCTGTGAAGTGCAGTTCAGTGATTCCTGAATTTTAAGGTGTTCACCTCCATTTATATTCTGTGAAGTAACATACAGTTTTGTGATGCTGTTTTTTTTCTCCTTCTGAATTTCATTTAGAAGAGTAAAGATACATTGATATCTGAACCATATAAATAACTGATCTTCCTAGTTTGTTAGCCTGACTAACTAATATCTAGTGACAGCCAAAACACTTACCTGAAAATGTTTTATTTAGGAATTTTTTAAATGTAATTATTTCTAAGGAATCTGAATTCAGGTAAATTTGCACACTTTAAAATGAAGAATGTTTAGATATTGATGTTCTCTAAACTGCTTATATTTTTTGTGAAGCTATTTTCGGTATGTTTTTAGACCAGAAACATTTATCGTGTAACTATACCTTTCAGTCTGTGTAATTGTGTTTTTAAAAGTTGTCTGAGTGAATTACTGTCATATTTCTTAGTATGAGTAGTTGTCATGGCAGTAAGGGGCATTATCTGACAGCCTCTATCACTGTCAGAAGGTATCCATTTTGCTGCACCTTTGTAACATACTGTGCTGCCGGAGTTCCCTGCAGTCTAGAAGTAGACAAACAGAAGAAGATAAAGTGTCCATTGTCTAGAACTTTCACTGTTACGTAATAAGCATTTTTACACTAATAAAAAGCAAGTCTCAATGAACACAGAAGAGGCTGTTATTAGTTATGGATGTTTATTTTTGAGGGYTTGGTATTACAAATATTTTATCCGAAGACTCCCTGGAAAGTGTGTAATACAAGTTCATGAGGGGCAGAATATGCTTAATGAGTTTTGATCACTTTGTATTTCGTATTTTTTAGCGAAATATGAGTACCACTCAGGTATGTTCAAGGTATCATACAGCCATTTCAGGTGCTGCCTCATCTTTCTGTTGTAATGGGGTGTTTTTTTCGTAGTTCACTGTACCGTATGTTTGCATTCAGAATTAAGGGCCTCCCGAAATTAGTTGCAAGGGAACTGGAGTCATTTCTAGATAAACCCATGGGACCTGGTTGGTTTATGAAGCCTGAATGAAAATACTAGATGTAAAGTACGTGTTGCTTTTTTAATATCTCTGTTTCACATAAGCAAATAATTCTTACAGTAGCTTTGTAATGCGAAGGGGGAGAGACTGATAGAACAGCTGATATTTCCTTTCTTCTCTCCATAGCTGGTTACTTGCAACTCATGCAACAAAACAACAAGACATGATGGTAAAAGCAGAGATTTTCTGGCTACTATGACACACCATTCTGGTACTCCAACCATTAWATCTGGCCTTAAGACACCAGATCGGAAAATTCCATCTGCAAACAAAATGACACCTGCAAGCTGCAGCAGGTCTGGATCTAAAGGAAGGAGTCCATCATCACTCTCCAGGTACCTGTTTCTCTCCTATTTAAAGAGACATTTTACTGAGTAGAGCATACTACTACTTATTGGGAAAAGGATTCATGTTCCAGTCAGTTACTTCAGATTAAACCTTTAATTGATAATTTAATATTTTTTCTTAGTGATCTGAATAGGAAGATCACCTTTGACTTTTTAACCTTTAAAATCAAAGATTGTAATGACAAATGACGGTGCAAAGAATGCACGATTATGTTATTGTAAGTAATATGAAATGTCCAGCTTAAATTTTTAATAAGATATACCTCTGATTGCTCGATTTCATATGAAAATACACCACCTGCATTAGAAATTTTCACTCAGATGTATGTGCACTTTCATATAGTTACTTTATACTAATTCCAGTATCTCACCTTTAAGATATTTGAGTCTTTTATTTTTCAGAACATGTGTACCCGGACAGGCGACAACCAACTCCTTCTCCAAGACTCCCAGAAACTCCAAATTTCACTTTTCTAAGCTAAAATGGATGCTTAATCTAGAAGAAAAAGAGAAAAGCCAGAAGGCAGATTTGAAAACCTTCTTAACTTTACTTTAGTTATTCATTATTGCAAAATAAAAGTTACAGCAATAAGTATTTTTGCAGTTGTAAATCAAAAAAAATTACTGATTTCTTTAAAACTCAAGCTAATGGTATTTATTGTATAAGAACAGATCATGTTCTTTAGAAGCAAGCTCTGTTTCTGTGGAGTCTGACTGTCTGCAAGAGGAAGATAACTGGTCCGTTACGCTTGGGAATCTYGAACATGTTTTGCAGTCTCTGATGACCCAATAATTAAAAGTCAGAATCTGTTCTTTGAAGAAGCAGACAGTACTGGGCCTATTAGCATACCAGTTTCCACCACCTCCCTCCTGTATTTTTAAGATAATGTATCACAATAGAACTTAAAAGATCTCATCCTTGCTTCCCATGTTTGAGTTAAGCATAGACACTTTGGCTGGCACATTTCGCAGGTGCAATATGTTCAAGAGGTCTGCCTTACTGTCCTGTAGTGTCACTGTCTTTTGACACTTGTGGTAATTTAAATGTTATTACACAGTCTTTACAAAGGTAACAAAATAACTTASTCTTTAAGATAGCACTCATGCAAAGAGAGAGAAAACAGTATATCATCCAGATTAAGTTTCTTCATTGTTTTAAGAATGTTCTTTGTGATTTGGACTGCAGTTGCTGCTGTTCCCCAGAAAACACAGAATCTGGTGCGACTGCAAACTGTAATGCAGGAAGCTCTGAATACCTACCAAGAGTTTCACACTAGACTATTATCAGTACCCCCATTTCATTACTTCTGTCAGCAGCAGCACAACCATAAAGTATTTGATTGCTCTTGTATTACCAAAGTGAGTCAGTTTCTTTCAAAAAATGGCTGAGGAGAGAACCTCTTTTTGAAACATCTTTCAGTTTTGACTGGCAGCAGACTTCATAGTTMCTTCCTTCCTGGAGTTAAGTCTGGAAAAGTAGATTTGCTCTGGACAGTTGCCATCTCCTTGCACCAGAACATTTTGATGTGAATAGAAGCAGTCAAGATGAAAGTGGTCTTCCACTGTCAGATTTTWCATTTTCATTTCAGCACAGGAGGTGAAAAAGTATAATAGAAAACCAAAATGAAGGATGGTGCTTATAGCCTGCTCTGCATATAGTTGCAATGGCGTTTTTGCAAATCATGCTTCAGACTTCTCCTTTTGAAAGAGAATCAACCAAATGAAAACATTTGATTTTTTGGTTTCAAAGTTCTGCATTGCCCATTTTATATTTTAATAATTAGATCYCTTTAAGTGCATTCAGATTCAATATACACCAGTTAAGAAATAGGACCAACAAATAAGTTGGTAGACTCRAAAGCAGTTGGGTGGGGAATAAAGGTTGTTGCAAATTCTACTTACCATCTCAAAGACTGGCATGTAATCTTWTATCTACCAGCCATACGTAGAACAGTTTTGAAAGGTTTACATCAGGTTGTTTCTTATGTACACGTAGGATCAAATTAACTGCCATTCTAGGATCAAAATGTGGACCTTGAAGTTGCACCTTTTCTGATGTAGAACTTGGTATTGATTGATCTGTTCTTACTAAGTTTGTGATCCAGTATTCTGAGAAAATACTTCAGTCTTGTTCATGGAGAATGTGTATTATGAAAATGTTTGAAAAATGTTATAATAAATTTTTATATTAGAAGTGTGTACTTCAGGTACTTTATTGCTCTGCTTCTTATGAGACTTAAATGAAAAGGGCCTGGGCATCTGGTAAAATTAAAGGTGCACCAACARTAATTTTTTTAGGTCATACCAAGAGTGTGCTTTTGAATTTTATCTCCTAGTAGTCTCTGTGTGCTTTTTACACAACAGAGTGGTTTCAGCCACTCACACATGAACCACTTTTCTTTTGGATAATATTGCAGTTACAGATAAAAGCACAGAAGAGCTGCTCCAAGGGCACAACTAATGTGTTCTGACTGCTAACAGGCAGTCATTCCCTAGGACCGTGCCAGGGCTAGCCTGAAGTACAAATCTCTAAGAAAATGTATTGCAGATRCCAGATCCTGAGTACCAGCTGTTTTGCTTTCCAGAACTACTGCTAATGCAATGTGCTACTTGTTAATGTAGATACAGCCTTAGAATGCCCCAAATCACATCTTTTTCTTTGTAATTACTAGAGMCATCACTAAAGTCCAGATGCATTCTTAGAAGGGGTCACTATTGCAAGATACCAGAATAGCCACTTAATYGTGGAAGAAAAGTAATATTTTCCACTCAAATTGCATCATTCATTGTTTTTAAAGTATGCTTCAAGATGCTGTGCAGCAATAGTTTCAGGTATCTTAATCTGAACTGCTTTTATGTTATTCCTGTACCTCTGACGATAGTTTTCTTTTTTTTCTTTTACTATACTTCACAGAATCAATATTGGCAAACATATATATAAAACCAATGCAGTCTTCCCTTCAGCATATATTATTCCTATATTTGATGAAACACTGAAGATGATTAATTGTTGGTTGCAACAGACTATTAACTGAGCCTCCCTGTTAAATATCTGCCATGCAGGATCACTCACTTTGTTTGAAGAGCTAGAGGAACAAATCCATTTATAATAGCATCAGTGTTTTCAGTGGTGCCAAAATTTTAGTGAGACTTTACTGTAGAGCAAGACCAAGAAGGTTCATTATTAAATATATGCYCCTTGGGTATAGGTATTGTAGATTTATGTTTACTTACTTGTTCACACAAACTAGACAATGGTGTATCTTTGAAAAATAACAGCACAATAATTCCATATAATGAAAATGTTGTAAGATGCTGCTTAATACAACCAACTCGCATAATCACAGAATGGTTGAGGTTGGAACGGACCTCTGGAAATCTAGTCCAACTCCCGCCCTTCTCAAGCAGGGTCACTCAGAGCACATTGCCCAAGATTGTGKCCAGATKATTTTTGAGTATCTCCAAGGATGAAGACTCCACAATTTTTCTGGGCAACATTTGCTGGGGCTCAGAGTAAAAAACTTTTTATGTTCAGATGGAATGCTTGTGTTTCGGTTTGTGCCTGTTGCCTCTCTCACTGTCCCAGGGCATCACTGAAAAGAGTCTGGCCCCAGTCTCTTGACATCCTCCTTTCGCATACTTATAAACATTGATAAGATTCCACCTCAGCCTTCTCCAGGTGGAACTGGCCCAGCTCTTTCAGCCTTTCTTTATAAGAGCGATATTCTGATCATCTTTGCAGCCCTACACTGGACTCTCTCCAGTGGTTCCATGTCTTTCTTGTACTGGGGAGCCCAGAACTGGACACAGTACTCGAGATGAGGCCTCACCAGGGCTGAGGAGAGCAGCAGGATCTCAGACTCAGATTGGCTTATTACAAATGGTTCACCCCCTCTGCCCTGAAAAAGACTCTCAGCCAAGGTAGATGGTCAATATTTCTTTTTTATAGCTTCTTTACAATTTTAGAGATTTAACCCTAGGCTTTTTAATGCACTGACTGCTTCCTCGCTGAAAATTGTCRTTCTATAAATACAGAGGATAATAAACGTCAAAATTAGTGCTAATTTTTCCATCAGCATCACTATGTGATTTTGGTTTGCTCTTAATTACAGGAAGCAGTTTACATTAAAGCCATTTCACAAAATGAGATTGCATAGGCAAGCATTAAATAATGACTTCAAAGATGTTTTTACAACAATGTTTTATTCTATTAAATATGAAAGAGCATACACACAGGTGTTATTTTGAGGACAAATTACACAAGGATTACACATTCTGTCAGAAGAGCACAATAATGAAACATCTTTACATTTCAAACTGTCGTTAGCTCTTAACAAACGAGTCGATTTTTTTGCAAACAAGTAACAAGAGTGCTATTGAACTTCTGCAAATTCCCACAAAAAAAACATGCTCAGTAGGATAGTTTAAATGTTGTAAAGGTGAAATCAGAATTAGATTTTTAAATAACAAGATGGCAGAGTTACTGCCTAATCAAGATAAATGACACTGAAATAGGATCTGACACAAAATTGGTCATCCATTAAAAAATAATTCTCTTCATACACTACATTTGAAGCTGCTTTCTTTACTGGCAGAAACGGCCACTGTGATCATGTGCATGAATAATGAGCAGAACTGGCCCTAAATATTTATAAATGTAACAGTCAAATTTTTGACATACTGGTTTTCTAGCTCAGTAATCTTTCCACAGAAAACACTGATTTATTTGCTTATGTTCCAAAAGTTAGAAATCCAGCTATTCTGTACTGGGCCAGTCAAGCCTAAGCATGATTTCTATGACTTTTATGGTTATTTCTGCAGGGGRCTATGGCATCCTAAGTGTGCGTTTGGGGGTAATCACTGAAGTACCAGACTGAGTTGCCACTGGCTTGTGAGAACAGTATTAGTCTATGGAAATCCCAATACACTGGCTTCTTAAACTTGAGGAAAACAGAAATATAATTTTATAATGAAAGCTCTCAGCTGGACATTTAGAAGACCACTCAGATAAATTATTAAGCATGGAAATTTAAGCATGTAGTTTAGGCTGTGTTCCTAAGGATTAACTGAGGTGTTTCATCTTAATATATTAATACCAACATTAGCAGAGTGAAACACAGACAAGCTAATATTACTGCTGTGTATAGTTTAATTTTCAAAAGGAGCAACAAAAACACAATTTCTAAGAAATGTAATTTTTTGCAACTAARGACTTTACTTTTGTTTTTAAAATCACAGAAGTGGAGTAGATGTTTTTGACAGTTTTCATAACATTTTGCAAAAATACAGCTTGATTCTGCAAACATTAGAATATACAAGCAATCCCAGAGACTCCAGCGGAAAGACCTCCAAGCATTCTCATATGGCAAAGAGCTGCAGGATTGTCTTTGCTTTTTTTTTTTTTTTTTTTCCCTTCCCCTAAAGAAGGCTCAATAAAAGTGCAATATAGTGAAGTAAATAAGCTGGTTATTGGATGAAAATTTTCTGATATTTTGTATTTGTGCCTTTGGTAGGGTAGGCATTCTGGTTTGAGCAGAATCATAGTGTGTTAGAAGAAATGGGCAGGGGACACTCCCATCTTTTCCCAGAGTGGTAATGCTCCAAAGCAGTCTTATTGTATCATCCCATCTGCAGCTAAATATTGTACTGCCCAGAGTTTCGCACTATTATTTTTGTTTTGTCGAAAGCAGACTTTTTTTTTGCTTTTTATTTCCACCCTGATATTTACTCCTTCTTAGCTTCCAGGCACTTTTTCTCAYCTGACCCCTTTTCCTCCTGAGGTGTCACATATTTATCTTAGGCTTTGGAACCTAAGAATTTGAAGATATCTTTTTATACTAAAGGGCTGCATTTGTATCTTAAAATGTTATTTCCTGCTATGCTATTACATTCACAATACAGATCTTCTAACCTGACGTCTTTTCCACAGAAATAAAAAAACTATTCAGCCATTAATATATGACACTTGCTCTAAGAGTATATTTACCGTCCTCAAGTCCTCTTTTCCAAACAACTTTGGAGAGATAATTTAAAAAATCCATCAATTATTAAACATTCCTTGAAGTAAAAAATTTCACAGTAAAACAAAGAAAAATATATACAGAAAATAGCACTTTCTCAAAATTAAAACATATACATTGGGAAAAAGGTGAGATTCTTCCTCATTSTTTCATCAACTCTGATAAAAGAACGCCTGTAGATACGCAACATTATCACAAAGAGTTATGAAAAGGAAAAACAAGTCTATTGTGTTGTTTTTAATGCTCTTGAGAAATCAAGGAAATTAAGCATTCAACTTTATTATTATTATTTTAAGTTAAGGTAGCAAAAGACTGTATAAACTTAACATATTCCTCCAGTTTTAAATATCCAATGCTGGATTCTTCAATGGACTCTGAGCAAGCCATGCCACTGCAGCTGTAACCATGTTTGGGTACTAATTAAGTTTTCCYTGGCTAGGATTCAACCAGGAACTCACTAGTGGGTTTCATGATTTGTTTTATAATTCTTAATGAAGTAAACTGTTTTAACATTTATCACAAATTTTGTGCTATTCTTTAGCAAGAGTAAACTGCAGCTGTAATGCACATACATGTATAACTAAATTTATATAAGTTTTAACATACTAGAACAGAAATGTTTGAAGCATGAAAATTATATCTGAATTTTCATTCTCTTATCATGAAAAGGCGACAATAGATTTTATTTAATAATACATCTCAGACTCAAACTTAAAAAAAAAAATAAAGACTCTCCTGGATTATTTATGGTTAACTTTTTTTTCCTGTGGGTCCCTCAGAAACTGTTATTAATCTTTGGAAGGCTAGCGAGCACTGATGAACTATTTTCAACATTCCTACCTGTGAATCAGAATTTTTGATGAAATTAATATTGTGTCGCATCATCTTTTTTTTTTTTTAAAAAAAAAAAGAATCTCAGGGAAAAATATGAATATTGGTTTCTTTTTGTTTTAAATTCCCATGGCAAATACTAGGATGGACCTGGGATATTTTGGGATCACATAWATGTTTAGTGACCACAGCAGAGCAGTCTGAGTGGTGGCAGATAGAGGCCCAGAGATTTAATATGGAGCATGTGGGCTTTCTTTCTATTTGCAAATATCTTTAAAAAAAGAAAAAAAAATCTACAGATTCAAGCCCTCCCTGACTGCTGGGTAATGTCAAACTTTGATGCAAAAGGGAATGCTATGTCAACAGTTTGTATTTCTATCTTTTGGGGTTTTTTCCTCCCTTAAAAGAGGTTTAATTCATGGCAACTTCCATAAAAGAAGGATATTTGGACGGAGGTGATTGTGTGTAAGYATAACTATTTTAAAGAGAAATATTATCTTCTGATCACATCCAAAAAGTGTTCTAGGGATTAGTCCTACTGAAGTCAATAACGTGACAAATCACTATTTTCAACAATTTCACTCYAGGACTATGCTGAATCATTGTAACTTTTGACAAGGTGGAATAGGCTGCCTTTAAGAATTTGCTTTCATGTGAGAAGCAGCATTAAATTTGTAAACTTTGAACTTAATTGATGCAAAACAATGCCTGCCAAGTACAAACCCATGAACAAAATATTATCATTAAATACTCAGATGATATATCYAACTCAAATACTTTCAGCCTAGGTTTTTAAGGTCATTTAAATGGTAAAAGGTACAGACAGACATTTTAAAAATCACTCCTAAATTCTTAAGTGCCTAATTAGAATTGACTGAAAAAAGCTGAAACTTTCTGGCAATCCACTAGGTGCCCATCTGTATCTTTAGGCTTTTAAGTGAACTTAAAAGCTGACACTTAGTATGGTAACACAGAATTTTCACAAGTTTAGCTACCTGTAGACAAACATCACAGTTGTGCCACGCAAAGGACCTTTCTAAAACATCTATTTAGCAGTATTTTTCTGCAGTTTAAATTATACACAGGCCAGAACTCTCTCTTCCTGTTCTGTGAGAAAAGAAGATGAAGCTCTCTAGAAACGTTTGCTGGAGCAGCGGGAGGTAAGGGAGCAGTAGCTCAGGCTGGCCTCCTGCGTTTCTCAACGGCAAAGTATGATTTGGCCCAAAGCTACCACACGGCTACCCTACAGCATGTTTGCATCATGCTGTTGCCTGTATAAATGGTACATAGTATTGTCAAATTTTAATAATGGACATTTAACAATAGACACAGTTTAGAGAATGGCCTTTCACTTTAATTAAAGTTGTAAAATGGCTTCACATTTTTGGGATCAACTTTTTTAGATGGAGACAGATGTTCCAGAAAGAGATTAGAGTACAAATGAATGGTCCCTCAACTAGGAAACTAAGCAGCTGTAAAAAGAAAACTTACCATTTCAATCCTAATTGAAATGGTCAAATGTGTAATTTTTTGTGCTGCCTTTTAAATACTAAAATATTGCAACATTTTGAGTCATTTAAAGATGTGTTCAATGTAACATGATCTATGTTTTCCAATATAAAATTGGAACATTTACTTTAAAATAAGCCACCTGGCCTTTTTTGGAAGTGGGTAAGTTAAACATAATAGCTAGCAAGATCACTTTTAACTTTGCATTAAATTGCAATAACCTTCTTGCAAACATGAGGTTGTGATTTCCGTAATATTTATGTTCCATAATGTCTCAGTGCCTCACAGTCATTGAAATGTGTCAACTTAGAAGCATACTTCGAAGTATGCTTTGATTATATATTGATCTACATTAAATATAGGGTACATAAGAAAAATCTTATCAGTTTTTTTTTACAGGGTACCCAACAAAAATCTGTACAAAATATAAGATAATTACTCATTCTTTAATGCAATAGACAGAGATGCCACTCTTTTTATAAAGTACCCTTATGTTCACTTGCCAATAAAATAGTAAACAAATCAACTTTTAAACCATTTTTCTATAAATTATTCAGAGTATTTTTACTGACACTCTCCAACAATATACAAAAATAATACTACAAGAGTACCAATCAGTCTGACCTACCCCTCATTTCACGGAAAAGTAGAGGTTATTGAAGGATGTTCTTACAATCAGTCATCACTGTAGATGTCTCCTGCAAATGGTAAGTGTACGTGGCTGCCCGTGACATTGGGGAGTCGCGAGAGATCAGGCAGATTCTGGATGCGTGACCTGAGCTCCTTCCGGACTTGGGACACTCTGGCTAGCTTGCGCTTGTATTCCTGTAACACAGAAGCATTCAATATGAGATTCATCTTCTAATATCCTCCCTAGTATTTACTGCACTTGACATTTTCTAGATAACATATTTCTTAAGCAAGTTAGCTGACTAAATATTCTTTAATAGGCAAGAATTCAGAAAACAAAATATTTTAGAGACAGAGTCATTAGGTGTAGGATTTGCCCAGCATTTGACTTCGGAACCATACCTATGGGGGTCTTTTTGCTTTTGAGCTGTGTTTACAAGGGAAAAAAGTTCAGCTGACACACGTACACACATTTCTACATGAAACTAATAAGATAGGATTACTGTTAGGAACTGTGTCAAGGATATTAAATACACGTTGCTCTCATTCACAGAGTATCAGAAGASAAATTTACCTATGTCAGAAATATTACTTTCATTTTGTAATGAGGCACTGTAATTTGATTATGAGGCACTTTTCATATGAAACCTAATACTATACCAGATAAAATATTCAATACTAAACCAGTGCACCATAATACAGTTAGTCACCTATTAAAAATACTAGACGTAACGAAGAAATCAGCTTGTATAAAATGAAGACAAACTTAATAAAAAATGTAGGAAGACTGGTCTATAATTTACTAGAATATTTACATTTTAAAAGCCTGGAAACACATTACTAATGTGTGTAATCTTAGGGAAACTAAGTTAGTACTAACAGTCAAAGCAGTGCTTATGAAGGTAATTTGTATTTCACATCATGTGTAGATGCTTCCTAGTGGCGCTGCAAGTTTTGCTGCAGTTAGGGAATGGCTGGATATGACAAGAAATAGTTAATCTACAAAACTGGATAATCTACACATGGGTAACCAAGACCTGCTGATTACAACCACTTCAAAATAATAATGAAGAGTTCTAAATCATCCTGTAAAAGTGCCAGACAAACACTGGCAGTTGTCAGCGAGTATGGAAACACTGGGCAAATGCCTATAGATGACAGCAATCATTCTATTTACAAGCTCTGAAAATAATTGTAAACATTTTTCTATATTGTTAAAAGCATAGAGTAAGAAAGAAGGCCAATGAAAAGATTGCTTGGTAGTAGAACTCAAATGTTAAATAGCTGTGGCATGATTCAGATTATTGGACAAGATCCAATACCTAAAAACTCAAAGCCAGCTACCATAAGTGGCAGAGTGGCTTTCTTAGCAAGGGCAGTAAGAGATCATCAGAAATCAAGAGAAATCTCATATTCTTACTGAGAAGGTAAAATACAGATAAAAAGAATTTAAATTGCTATACAGTAAGAGAGAAAAAAGTGCCCCAATTATGATCATAAGTTTCTCAACATCATTTATATTTAAAATTTAAATATTCTACACAGTTCAGAGTCTTACAAGGAATCCAACACTGTGAAAATAAAACAGATTCATAGTTAGCAGAGTTTTAAGCATTAGTGACTGTAGGCAAAACAAAGCAGTATTCCTTTTATGATACAGACAAACGAAAAAAAGTCTTAAAATTGAAAGTTCATTTTTGCTAGGAAAACAATTGCTTGGTCACATTTGCCTAAATCACCGCTACTGGTGCAGGTGATACCAGGAAGAGACTGTGGAAACAAGACAGTTTCCTGACTGGTTTACAGTAATTCCCAAAGGCTATGAATACTTTAACTTCTAACATTATAGCAGCATCCAGAGTCCTCAGCGAGCTGATTCTGTGCAAGAGTCACAGTCCTTTGCCTCATCAAGAGTCTAAAAATTTGGCACTAGAAGACGCCATGCCTTTTCCACTATTTGTTTTAGTCCAGCTGCAGAAAAATACTCCTGACTTATTTTGGGGAACAGATTTTAAAGTCATAGGAAAAGACAGGTTTCATTGTTCAAGTAGGACAAACACTCTGTCAATATATACAACACTATTTTTAGAGCAGAGCTGGCTGGAGATTGAGCACTGGGCTACCGAGAATTACAGCAAGCTTGAAGCTAAGAGACTTGACTGCAGAATCAAAATGCTCAATAAGCTCAAAATTATCAAAAAACAAATACAAAAAAGACTTCCATACACACTTCAAAATCATTCCAGCAGTTATTTCTTGTAAATGAATCAGCAAATCAGCATCCCTTTAAAAGGTCAAAGTGAAAGGTTAGGTAAATAAGCACCAATCAAATTAGCAGCCATATTCTCTCAAGATTTTACTCCAAAATCCCTGAATTGTGCCTTAAATTAGATTACCAGTGGCTTTACTTCATCGAAATTCCCTTTTGTCAGTAGTAAATCATTTCCATAGTAACACCACATTTCTGAAATCCAGTATTTTCCATATGAATTTCATCTGGGCCTTGTTGCCTAGTGAATATCAGCTTGATCAATATTACTGAGAGCACGCTCTCTTTTCTGAATAAAGAGAATGCTCTCATAAATTCAGTCTTCTGTGTACAGCCTTCCTCCCCAGCCAACACCTTTAGCATAATTCACACACTCGGGGATTCAAAAGTTCATTAGCATTCTTTGGGTCTTTTTAAAAATAGAGACTTTTGGGAAAGTTCAGTCAAGGTTTTAACATTACTACAAAAAGACAACATATTAAAAAGATGTAAGATTTTATAATTCATTTTATATTATCAATGCACTAAAAGCTACCCARTACCATTTAATACCATTTTGGTAGCCCAAAGCTTCTGTTCAAAGTGGGCTAATTGTCAAAGTGTAGCCATTTCACAGTTTTGAGATACCTCCGCAGGGGCTGTTCTTCCACAGTATTAATTCTACACAAAACCACTAGTTAATTTTTTTGTTTATGTAGGGTTGCTAAAATAATTTGGATCACCTAAGTGGTCCTGGACTGTTAGAAGACAATATCAAGTATTCGTCAAAAACAATGCTAATTATATGTTTATTCCTTTATTATAATAGTATGCACGTGCCTATACATCCTTTTACTCAGTATACGTATTGACAGCACGACTTAAATTAGAACAAGAGATTGGGAATGGGAATTTTAGGCTTTATTTCTGATATTGTTATTCAGTCAGAAACAACTAATTGACAATTTATTCACTTTGTATTCACTTTGTTTTCACTCTTAATTACAGAAATCCTTACAGAAAATTTTAATTTTCAGTATACTAATTTTAACATACACCTCAAATTACATCTGTGTAAATAAGGCAAAATCAAGCTACTTACTTCAGAGTCAAGGATAGGCAAAAGTATGATATTTTCTTTTGTCACACCAAGCAGAATTYGCATTGCTCCCTACCTATGGAGTCTTACTCTTGGGAAAAATGCACAACTTGATGTATGGAGTTAAGGTCTCTTCAATTTCTTCAGTAGTCTAAGATAACACTACTTTCAAGCAATAATTTTTGGTTCTTCCAGTCATAAAACAGGTTTATGAGATGATCAGAACAACTTATTTTGCTAACTCGAATGCCACTAATTACTCAAGTTTTCATTATTTTGATAGTATACAATAGGGAGTTTTTCTGAAAGTAATGTCAACAATGTATTGCTTCCACTTCCACATCTAGACCAAAAGCATTTCTCTGCCAAGTAAGTACCAGACAAGAGTCAAATAATTTGTGACGAGACAGCACAACCATCAAGAATAATAAAAATACAGGCAGGCCAAACAGGTTGTGTACTATGTAGCATAAAATATTTTCTTTCCATCTGAAACATTTTCAAACAGATCTTAATGGAAATGCCTTCTCCTTTAGAGCATTAAAATTACTCTGAACCCTCATTTGATCTATAAGGATACAGCATGCCTCAAAATACTGTGTGACAGAAAACACAGAGCAAAGGAAAAAAGAGTCTGATTCCAAAGAAAGAATAAAAGATTCACAGAAAGACAAAAATATTTAATCTGGACCCTTGTTAGCTTTAGAAAGAATGGTGAGGTGAAAATCCATACTCTTAATACACAAAACAAGAACAACAAAAAGGCCAGAAAGGCTTTTTGGGTGCTCAGGGCATGCGGGTACACAAACATCCTCGGCTGGTGGCCACATCTGGTTTAAAACTGAGATCTCTGACGTTGTAGTTCAGTTCCAAACTTCTGACAGCAGGTGCAAAACCAGGCGTCCCATCCCAGCACCGAGGCTTCTCACCTGCCACGTGCAGAAACTAACAGAAATCTTGAAAGCTTCAGACAAAGATAAGCAGCACATGAAATCTTGGTATCTAGCTTTTCAAATTCTCAACGTGATATTTATTTATAGGCTCTACCTTATTAAAACCTAATATGTTGCCCAGTCTGAGTAGTTTTTTGCAAGAAAGACTGACACCTGGATGAGTAAAACCCTGAAATAGCTTAGAATCTAAGACACTAAACAGAGTCTAAATGCATCTGCATGCATCACACACATACATAAGGCTGGAAAATCAAGGAGAGTTATGACAGGCTTAGGAAAGGTCTGGCTTGGATAGCTTAGTTGTATCTGTTTAGCTGAAAACATACTTTTGGAGAAAAGCTTCAGCTTTCCAGTATGTAAGTACTTTTCCATTGGGCATACTACATTTGGTAAAAAAACAAGCAGGGCTGAAATAACAAGGAGCTATTGTTCATTCCTTGTTGTTCTATGTACTGCCCCACACATTGTTTATTATACCCTATTATTCAAACTCTGCTCAGTACAAAGATTTACTGATATCTTCATAAGTTTTCTAAAGGCATATTTCACCACTAAAAAAGAAATTATTCTTCAAAAAACATTTTTGAACAGAAGCAGAGATCAAAATCAAAGGCATCCATTAGTTTTGAGGATCTGGCTTTCYCTAGTACTTAAAATCATGAAGAAGTTAATACTCAAAGTAAATTAAAACATCAACTTCTCCATGTCTGTAAATGAAGCATTAAGAAACAATGTACTCAGAAATGTGTAACCTACAAAACAAACTGGTGACCACCTGGGGAAACTTTTGATTAAATGACTTTGTCGCACATCTTCAGGTTGTAAATTCCTGAGTGCACTGGTAACAAACAGGAACAAGGCATTTTAGGGCATTTCCTTGGTATTTTACAGCATCAGAGGCTGAGTATCAGAAACGTCCTTCATAGTGGTCACAAACTGTTCTTCCCATTCCTTGAAAATACAGCTTCTTTGCCCAGCCTCCTCCAGCCTAAACTTGGGTCTGACCTCATTTGCCTCAGTCTTGAGTCCTGGTGTCTGTCTCCATTCCTCAAATACTGTTGCTAGACCCAAGCTCTTCTCCCAGCAAGGCTGTTCAATGCCTCTCATATGCCCTCTCATATGTCTCTGTCTGTACACCGTACTCACACTCACAAATGCTTTTTGACCAACTGTACCGATTTCCTTCCTTTCTGGCTCTGTAACTGAATTCCTCCCTCTCCAGTTTCGATCTCCACTTACCATTTTGTTTATAGTTTTGGCTGCAACCAGTTTCAATTCCACCTGCTTTTCTCCAGTCCTTTACTTAGCCTGTTCACTGCCTGTACAGAATCTCCATGAGGTGTCTCTCTTACCTCATACTGGTTTTTGGTTCCAGTCTCTTTGTCCAAAGGAATTCCAGCTCCTCCACTTCAATCATGCATGATGTCACCCTCTTCGGGCCTGTCAGTTCCTTTCTTCATACTTCCTCAGCCAGCTGATCTCTTTTCCTCCCATGCCCAAACTCTGTCCATTATTCCACTCTTCATCTACTTTAATATCTACTCTCCTAGATTCCTTCTTAACCTCTGTAGCCCCCAGTTCTAAACTCTATAGGCACTTTTCCAAGTTCTGCATTCACACCAGTTGGCTTCCACCTCCCCACTACTCAGACTCATGAGGACCAGGGTCAACAAACGAACTTCATTTCAGATCCTTGTTCCATAGTCAGCATAGAGCACAGCTGCCTAGAACTGTGACTGCTGAGACAGTCTTCTTAAGCCTCAGCTGGAGAAGTCTCCAGTAGAGAAACCCTTTATGGAAGTTAATATTATCTCACAACAAGCTTCCAGTGAGGATATTCAACRTGAGATTTTCCCAGAGGCTTGTAATTTCATTAAATGCAGGTTGATATTCACTTGTAGACCAAAACACATGCTCCTGACAAAAAGAAGGGCTTCTCCATTCTACAATCCATTAAGAAGGAACATAAATCATGTCATCTCAAAGAAAATGTCATTTCTGAGGACTGTTTTATGACAAGCTTGTTCTAAACTTCATTCTTGGAGATGAACTGTTAGCCAAAATATTTTTCAGCGCAGAAAACTGGTCAATGTTTGGGAAAGCTAAAGCAAAGAAGATATGGACTTATAAGCCAAAATACAAACAGTGTTACTAGGCTCACTTCATTTGTATGTACCTCCACTCTATTGTAAAAGGGCCACAATGGTATATATTGATTTATAAGGTAAATTACTATAAAGAGACATCGCTTTAATTAGGTTAACTCTTATGGGACAATGACTTAAAGCATTTCCATGGCAGATACGACCAGCAGCTCCAATGGAAGGTATCTGTTTGCAGTTAAATTTTGTCTTCTTTCTTGTATTTTACTCTCTGTTATAGGATTTTTGTCTGGTTGGAAATTCAGCCATATAATAAACTCAAAGCTGCACATTTCCAGGAGATGCTTTAATTACACTGAGCTCTTAAATCTCAACTCTTGGCTGATAGGAGAAAGTTCTGAAGAACTTCTAATGACAAGGAATCAGTCATTTCAGAATAATTCTTAGCAACCGCACTGAAACAAATATCAAGCTGATATTCTATACAGTATGACCACACAAGAGCTAGAAGTTTTGGAAGAAAGAAAACAGAAGTGAAATGGTCTCAGGCTTAGAGATAGCTTTTTAAAGTTTCACCTATTCACAGACTATCTAAAAGAAATCCAAACTCTGAAAGTTATCAGGGACCAACTTTGAATGAATCTATGATTGGTAAAGTTTGGTTGTCCATTAGGAAAAACAGGTCTTCAGCAATGCATGTGAGAACAGTTGTGTAAAGTCTTCAGGCTCAAATATTTACTCTACCTAATGGCTGAATTCTGAAAGTTTTCTGACATAGATTCTTCATTTCACACAAGATCTGCAGGTCATTACAAAGATCTTAATTTCAACTACAGATTCCTTATGTGCAACTCATCTTTTCAAAGCCAATGCTGTGTCCAAGTGCAAAAATGTGGACTTTCATGTTCATTATTTGACATACACACATAAAAGTATGAAAATTCTACAAAGTCATGACTACCTGTAACTATTTTGAAGGCAGAGCCTGAGAACAAAAGCAACACTTCAGGTCAGCAGGAAGCGGATTTATCTATTGCTAACCAAGAGACAAAGGTTTCAGATTCTGCTTTCTTTTACTCTCAAAAAGACACTTATATAAAGCATGAGACCTGGTTTCATAGTAACAAGGCTAAGCTCCATCAGCAGTCTAATTGGCAGCAGCACAGAGCTTAAAGCAGACTAATGCATACAGCTTTTATAATTGCAGTGTGGATACTCTCAATGCTAACCTGTGAGCAAGAAAGGAAGAAAAAAAAGAGAGAAATATTTGATTCAGAAGTGTTTGATTGACCTGAAATTGAGATATTAACTATATTTCAAGTGAGATTAATAATATGTAAGACAGATGGAGGACCTCATTATTTTGCTACAGATGCATGCAGTGCTGTTGGCCTTGTTTATTTAAGCAAGCTATCAGTGCAGGCCACTCAAGACTCAAGACTTTGCTAATGAGCTCTTCAAACTATAAATATACATATTTTTAATTTCCCCTGCTATTCTTCCAATTTATAAAGGATTCCTACAAAAGTTGAAGAAACTGATGCAAAGGACAACCGCACAATTTCAGAAAAACCTCTTACATGAAAGATACATGGTTATTTCTTAAAGAGATTTTAAAGGGCGTTTCTCAAAATAAGCCAATAAATGCAGGGAGTCATAGAATGTGACTCTAATAAATTTTACTAGCGAGGCAGTTTTATATTACATTTGTTGAATCATTTGCACAATTTCACTAGGTGGGTCGATATATCTATTTTATAGATACAGATTCTAAAGAAGAAGATTTAGTTACAACTCAAAGATGAGCATCCACTTCTTATTTAATGGTAGTTCCAAGTGCTCAGCATCTCTTGATCTTGTTGAAAGGAAGAGCTGCACAGCAGCAATAGATATTCTGACTCATTCTCTTCTTGAACCTCCCTTCATGTCCTGTAGAAGTATTTCCATGAAAACTTTCCACTACATGAGGCAAGCAAACAATTACATCTTTTCTACAGCCAACAAGGAGCAGAATCTTAATTCCCTGACAGCGCACACAGAAACAAATTCCACCATTTAAGAAGTCAAATGCCTACTCTCAAGCCTTAGCATTAAAATATTATGATGAGAATTCTGTCCTTAAGGGAGGTGATACCAAGTGAAGGCAGAGACAGACTACAAGAAAGAATCACAATTTAAGTCTCTTCTCAAACAACCAATTTCAGATAGTAAATTTGGTATACCAATCCTTTTAACATTATTAACCCAACTCTGAATTGCTCAAAGGGCTAGTTTTATAATAAAAAGCGTGTTAAAAGTGGTTGCTAAGAGAGAAATTATGAGCAACCAGAGCAAAAAGAAATCTAGAGAAAAAAAGAGGACTTAGAGCAGGTAAATAATATTAAAAGGAACATGAAAAGACATTTACAGTGTTGTTTTTTCCTGAAGTCTTCTTTTCCATTGTAAACTTTTTTCATTCAAAAAGCCTAAGGCTTGCAGTAACCCCATTAATGCACATCCTTCTGATAAAAGGAAAACATAGAGGTTAGTAATCATTTTTAAAATGTCTTAGCTTTTAAAAACATCCTTCATCCATTCAAGCCACCTGCATTTCATTAAAAAGGTCTTTTATATGATTATCCTTGTTTATATAATAGCTCTGGTTTGTTTTATAGGTCTGGATTTACGTCCAGCGAAACAACCTCTGAAGACCAGGTCGCTGGGACAATATAGTAAGTTAACTGTTGTTAAAGTTCTTTATTATTATGGTATTTATGCCTAAATTCAGAGTAGTTCAATAGATATTTTCAAAGGAAAAAATCAAATAATGAAAAAAAACTTTAGTTCTTTCAATTTTGATCTATTTTTTAAAATAGGTATTTCAGAATAGACGAGGATATGGGGAAGAACTAGTTTGTAAAATACAGTATTTCAGAGCTTTTTTTATAAATCACTCTAATGACTGTAATTTCTGAATTTTTAGCAGATAGCAATAAAACACCTGAAACCTGTTACTCTTTGTCATCAGTTCCCTCACTGAATTTCCTAAACTAGTTCTTTTGAGATTCTGAGGTGCTGGAAAAATAGAATTATTCAAAGTAGTACATACTCTGAATTCTCTTGTCTTCCATATGCCTCCTGCATGTCATGTCAGTGTATAAGTCAGGTACACTTTCACCAGATACACTATCTTCACGGGTTTTGTAACAAACACCCCAAATTTCCCTCTTATCCACATAAAATACACTTGCATAAACTTGAGCTGAAACAAGGGCGATGGCACTCTTGCCACAGGAAAGGGCTTACATCGCTGTCAAACTGAATACATGGCTTGTAAAGCAATTTATGAGGTACTGAAATACTTGTTCCTGTGTTCTCTACTTGTTGGGTAGTCCATTAAAATTGGATTGGCCATGAGCTCACACATCCAGATTTCATCACATAAACATCAATTTTGAATGGAAAAAAAAAAGCAACTAAACTAAGCCTAGCATCTGCTGACTGATCTTTCCATCAAGGCAAATAAAACCAGCAGGTCTGAATCTTTGGTTGAAATTCAGGCAAATGCTAAAATGGTCAGCTTCACCACCACTAAGCTGCTTCCAAAGGCTCCAGGGCGCAGCAATACAGCCTGTCATACATGTTTTTAAAATTTGTGGTGTTCTGGACACAATCAGTTGCAGAGAAGAGAGAAAGTGTTAATAAAGAAGTAAATGTGCTCTTGGGTATGTGTTATTAGCCTATTCTGAGGTAGGGAACTAGAGAACTAAGCATGGGAATGCCATTTTCCCTCCCTTTTGCACGGTGGTTGCACTGCAAAGGGGAAGTATTTCTCCCCTGTGGAAGAGGAAATATAACAAGCAGCACTAAATCCAAAACCTAACTGTGATTTATGTAAACCCTCTGCATGAAAAACTAAGATGTAGTCTTAGAGAGTGACTGTGAAAGTGTCATGACCAGGCATTCAAAATTTTTGAAAGCGTTTGTCTTGTAAAGCAAAAAGTAATTTCTCTGCTGGCATCCTACAAACCCATTTGAGTGAAAAAATCAAGCTGGCCAGGCACCACAAGCTGAAAGGGCTTGGTAGGCTAAATGAGGCCCTCAGTGATCCATTGGCAGCTCTAGCATGTACTTGATATTCAATAGTATAGCAAGGGGACTTGAACTGAAACAGGGAAAATAACTGTGCTGATGGCACAGAGAGAGCCAACTGTCCCCCCTTTCACAACTAAAAAGAATGAACCGTGAAGACATGCTTTTGTCACTCTTTAGGGAAAGTGACTTGCTCTCAGCTATGTTAGCAAAGGTCAAGACAACACTGCCAAGTAAAACCAAAAAAAAAAAAATCGTTCCCACAGTCACTAATAAGTACGTGGATGATCTGCAACAATGTAGGACATATTTCACTATCTTTTCAAACAAACTGATCTTAGGGGGAGAAAGAATGATGATGCAGTATGTCAAAACCAGTATGACTTGCATAAAATCACGCTGTATCCTGAAATATTCAAAGGAAAGTATTGTTGAACACAAACGTGCCATAAAAAAAAAACATGATTTACCAAGCGAATAAAGCTGTATGCAACAGCATAAGAGAAAGCTTTTTGCCATTAGACTTCTGCAGACTGAATAAATGTCTCCCCTGTGGAAACAGTTTTAACGTAATTCTGGACTTCACTTATCATCAGAATTGTAAGGTATCCATTCCATCCATTGCAATGCAAATCTGGACTTTGGGCTTAACATTTGGTAACTGAAGATAGCTAAACCCCAGATTATTTATCTCAAACATTACTTTAACCTTTATTAAATTTGCTTTTCTTAAGGGTAGCTTCTGTAATTTACTTTGCTCTTTTAGCTATTATTACCTAACTTGATCTTAGTTATTCACATATCAAGATGACAATGAATACTTACAAGTAACTCCAAAATTGAAATTCAAACGATCAAGATTGTTCTACAGCCCACACATGAAAAAAAATCCTCAGAAGCTTAAGAATTGTTGTGATTATTGAACAGATGCAAAAAGATAAAACCTGTATCTGCTACTGAGTATGAACAATTTCTCAGGGTATTTTGTATTAAAAGAACATTAATTCGCCACCAACTACAGCAGCTTTTTTCCAACATGGCTTAAAGGAGTTTGGACTAGAATATTTGCTAAGTTGTACATGCATAAGTAGAATGGAGAGGACGGGAAGGGAACAAATTGAGATGCTTAGTCAGCACAGCAACAGGTAGCTTCTTTGCTTTGAATGTTACAGTTTATTTGTAAGTTTTCTATTAATAGTCATTTTATGCTCTGCACATACATATTTTTTTTTTCCAAATGTCTGGCTTTAAAGTATTTGCAGGATCCTTTAAAGTCCAATCCTACCGATGAGCCAAATAATAAAGAAGCATTCCCCCAGGACTCAATAATTAGCACCAAGTGTAACAACTCTGCTAGAGTGTGGGATTGCAAATAATGAAAGACCCTCTTTGTTCCACAACACCAGCCTGGGTTCTTCCCTCAGTGTAAGGCAGAAGACACTAATCAGCCGGGAAAACAAAAGAAAACAAAACAAAAACCTCAAAATTAAAAAAAATCCATCGACTGAAAGTGCTCTTTCTTTGCAGGACCACTGAAAACAATGGGTACAAGCTTGCTGCAAAAGAAACACATTTGTTATGTTTTCAACAGCATAGTGCTGACTTTCTCTTATAGGCAGTGTAAGAAGTGGCTTCACTGACAATCCACCTAAATGACAGATGAGAAGCTACTGAGGAAATCAAAAGAGTAGTGGCTTAAAGATTATTCCCTGGAGGATAATTTAGTAGATTAAACTTCTTGCTGCCACCCATGTTCTAAGATAGCACTATGGCACAGGAAGAAAATCAGAAAATGAGGAAACACTACTTCTTGAGGGGAATATGTCATCTGAAAAAGAAACAGGCATGCATTGGACAAAATCGTACTTGAATTTAGCTAGTTTCTTGGATGGCAGAGCATAGCCAGATGGTGCAATTCCCCAGAAACAGATCAGTTTTCATACTGAGCATACTTTCTATTTTGGGTTTGCACTCATAATTCTGCTTGTGCTTTAATCCACAATTTTCCTGCCCTGGGATAAAAGGCTTTAAGATAACATTGTTAGGAAGAATACCTGGTTTCCTCCACATTTATGAATATTATGAACATGGACTTTCCACTCCTGCATCTTTACACAATGCCATAGCTAATTGCAGTAAGTGGGTTATGGCTAAGAGAGTCAGTTAATAGGTATACACTCCATAGAGACTGTATCTGTATTGTGCTGTGGTGAATGATGGATTTAGCTACTGGAAAGTCACTCAATTAACTATACAACCTGTGTGAAAGTAAGCACAAGAAACGCCTGGCTTTCAAGATAGCACGCTAAGTTGTTTTGCTAAACAGTCAGTGTAAGTAATACTAATAACAGGGGTACACCTTCCAGTCCTAAGCTTTTTAAAACCAAACATTGGTTAATGTATCGCATGTTAAGAAAAGTACTGTATTCCTACAGCAAAATACGAGAAAGGGGAAAACATGACTACTGACACCTACACAGTTTCTATTGCTAATCCTGGTTATTATGGAGCTGCAGGAGTGAAAGAATGAAAAGATGTGGCTGGAACCTAACTATCAAATATCAGTTTAACCTAAGCCTAAGATTTTTCTGGATGTCAAATGATTATCAAGGTCCAGAAGCCCAAGTACTCCAGAATAATGTTAGCACAATGATGGTAGAGCTCACTAGGTCATCTATCAAACATACTGATTTTACAGAGAAGCTACCATCTTCTGACCACAGTTCATTTTGGATGATGGGTGTCAATTAGCTCCATCACTACTAACAGGTAACTTTAAATGGGAGATTTTATGATGCTCCCAAAATAACTCTGGAATTTAACCAAGTTTCACTTTGATGCTCTGAATACTTAGGCAATGAAAAGCACCAGTTTGAGCTTCTCTGTTGAGTCTTGATGCATATGATAGTAACCAACAACCAGGGAGAGAGAGGGAAGGAGATTCTATAAAAATGCAACATTCTTAATGCCATCTTAGTGACCATCATACAGGGATAAGTGGTATAGCAGAAAAAATAAAAATAAATAAATAAATAAAGCAACAGGACATATTACAATTAATTAGGATGTGATGTATAAAAGATAACTGATTTCCTATCACTTGCCCTTGCAGTATCATTCCTTTTACTTTGATAATTAGCAATATAGCATAAACAAAAACTTTATGTACTTGAAATATTACATTGTGCTGAATGAGGGGAGTTCTACTGTCTGATTAGTCTTCTGCCTTTTAAAGTCTTCATAATCAGAAGATGTCATCTTTCTTGACAGCAGACAAACTCTAAGACTATTTTTAAAGATTTACAAGTAGCTCAACCCTCCACACAAGATCCAATAAACAGTTTACAGGCAGAACACTGAAACAAATTGTTAACCCTCGTTTCCTTTGTCGTCTGATGACAGAAACATTTGTGGCAAAGTAAAATAAACCTTATTTACGTGCTACTGACTTAAACAAAGGATTAAAAAAAAGAACATAACTGGGAATTGAAAAGGATAACAAGACATTTGAGGAACAAGAACAAATTTGCTTGACTTCTAAGATTGCAGTCAGATGTCAATCTTCTCCAACCTTCTTCACGTTGCTTTATTGTTATTTTTAAAAATTCATTTATGTTCTATTTGCAGAAGTGACTCTAAATGAGAAGAGTTTCAATGATGGAACTCAAAGCTCAAATGTGTATTACCTACTTTCAGTTGTGTGCCTTGGAAAACTCGAGTCTTTCTCTACTTGTAATGTAGCAATTGCCCCAGTAGCCACTACACATTTCCCACCCCCAAACTGTATGCAGCAGAGCTTTAAAACTCGTTCATCGGCTGCTTGTAAAACAGTTTCCACATCCAGTTTACAGTCTCAAGAGATGTTGCAGCATATAGAAGCCACCTTTGGCGGTATGGAGGGGTGGGGAGGGAGAAGCAGAGGGAAACCTTTAATTTGCAGGCAGGTAAAAGCTTATTTTTACAGTTACTTCTATGTATCACTCAACACAAGCCTACGTTAAAATCAACACTCACAGAACAGCTTCAAATATTTTGAGATTTGTGCTAAATTACAAAATACTGATTTAGACTCCAACATACAGATGCATTTACACTTTAAATTCCATGATTTATTTAAGAAGTATTGGCATTCTTTCCACTTCTCAACTCCCTCCATTCACACAAATATTTTATATCCAGTGACAGACAAACCCAGCTATGGAAAGAGAAGTGGTTAGTTTTGACTAGAAAACTAGTCTGTAGTTCTGTGAACTAAGGCTGGGGCCAAATATGCCATTAACAGTAATTTATCTCCGAGTCCTCATCTTGTCCACTAACCAAAAAAACCCCCCGAACTATTTGATTTATATTCTTCACCAAATTTTCTGCCTAATATGTCACAACACATTCCTCTTTTGCCTATGCCCCTCAAAACACTATTCTGATAAGCTTAAAAAGGTTGCTTGGTAATGTAAAAGTGTGAAAAAGAATTAGTCATTAAAATTTCTTTTATGATATTTACACAACAAAGTATTCCAAACTATCTCACTTTAATATGTACCACTCAATTTCAAATACTGAATCTCTTTATCCTTTTTTAAAAGAAAAAAGATGGTGACAGTAGATTCTTCATTTTCTTGATAGCACAGTTCTCAAATCAAACAGACTAGTCTAACAGTTTTTAAAAATCAATTTAAATTCATAACATTTCTGAATTGCCAAAGCACTGAGAATTTAGAACCTGCTGTGAGGTCAATTTCACAGATGATGAAAATTAAATAGAAAGGTGCTTTTGTGAAAATAAGAAAGATGATAACGCAGCTAGCAACATAGAGAGAACTGCCTAAAAATACTGGCTCTTCAGACTAGTGAATTTAGAAATATATTCATGTCTGTTCTATTACTGCATGCAAATACTTTTACCCTCAATAGCACTACTTATTCAAGATGAGGAGCACAGTGGTAAAAAGGTGTTCAATAAATGGTAGGGCTATTTGATTTCTGTAACTAACTAATCCTTTCACCTCCATCCTACAGTAAATCCTAGCGTGCCTTCCATCTATCCCCTCCATCCCAACACCTCCTGATGCCTTCTACATCCCACAAGGCTTATTTTGGCAAAGAGTAGCAGCAATTACAGCTGGTACCAAGCCACACAAACTGACTGGATAGCAGATTAAGGGCAGCAAAGCTACTGAAGCTTTCCTTAGGGTCTCGCTTCCATCCACATTTTCAGAAAACTAATTTATAGTAAACTTGCAAGAAACAAGACTATTCAAATCSCCTCCCTGACAAATGAGAAGTGACAGGCAGCACAACTGCATTAGTCTAGTCCCCTGAGAAAGCAGATCAAACACCACCTATAAGCCTTCTGTGATGGCAATCTACTCTTCTCTCCCTCCAATCATAGCCCAGATAAGAAACATTAGAAATGTTTCTTAACATTAGCTACAAAATGTTAGAAAAATGCTCTAGGTAGCAATTAACCAACCAACTTAATGTGCTTTTTATCTTGGAGACACATCTCCATAATCTATTAATGGAATGAAATTTTAACATGACATACAGTTCATTTACAGAACTTATACATGCCATCCTGATTTGTTTCTCTGTATTCTCCCTGTATTCTGTTTCCCCTTATTTCCTTTTAATCCATAGTTAGCAAACTCCACCAATAACTTCAAAGTAGACTAATTCAGGATTCTTTCACTTTCACCAGAGCTGGAAAACATCTCAACTGTTTCAGCCTGACCACAGAAGTAAATCTACTTTGGTTTGGTCCTCGCTTTTTGTCTAGAATTAAATTCAAAGGAAGGTGTAAGAACGATCTTACACTGTTTATTAGCTGAGGGTGAGCAGTTCTACAGCAGAGAACTTTTTCCAGATCTCCCTTTCCACAGCCATAGGGCTAAAGAACTACTACTCAGGGAGTACAACAGACAGGGAATATATCGTTTCTTGATCTGCTATTGATGTAGCTCTATTACTCTTTTTCATTTCCATTAATCCCTAAATATGCATAATCCATACAACTTTAAGAGACCATCAACAATCAGTGCTCATGCTGCACTGTCCTCAACTATGTTTCCATTTGTATCTTCCAATTGCTTTCTTTCCTCTCAGATCTGTACCATGCCCCTGTCAGGGAAATCTAGCTAGGAAGAAAATAATTCAGATAAGACAACTCATTTTGAGTTTGTCTTGCCAGAACAAGAATAGTTTATGTAACACACACACAATCAGGAATCTCAGATTCCAGTAACAAGCACAGCAAGAACACACACTTCTACCAGGTTTCTGTAGCATCACATAAAGCCCTGCCATTCTCTTCCCATTCTCCCTCTGAATTTTGTTTCAGGTAGCACAAGTTGTATGTGTTTGTGTATTATGGAGATAAGTCTTCCAGATTTACTTTTTCTGTGGAGAAAGACTATCATTATCATTGGAGATTGATCTTCAGAATCAGGTCAGTCTCAATTAAAACCGAAGTTGCTACTGAGGAGCTGAAACATTCCTCCAAATCTAGTATTGCACGTACATGCTTTAACAGAAAGATATGCCAGTTCTTAAGAGTTGGGAGTTTCCAGCAACCACACAGCAAGAAACATTAATAGAAGCATTTTCCCGTAACAGCTTACGCCCTCTCAGCTGGGGTTCTTGACCTACTATTCCATGAACTGGCCCACCTGATCAGTAACATTTTTTGAATTCTCTGTAAGAAACAAACTCCAGCTGTTTTTATAGTATGCTCCCACCCATTTAAGAGAGAATTCTCAGAGGAAATATACTGACTTAAACATTAGTGTAAGCACAATGTTTTGATCTGTAAAATTCAACTGGAATCCCACAAACAGTATGTCTTCTACACTTACACCTTAGTTGAGGAGAGACACAAGTTACTAAGACACCTGCCATTTCAATGAATAATTAGAAAAGGCCTCTTAAGAGTTCATTGTAAAGCTATTAGTCAAAAAAAAAAAAAAAAAAAAAAGACTCCATTGCCATGTGTTAATCCCTACCCATTAGTTAAAGTTTTTCTACCTATTAGTACCTTTATTAACAACTGCATATAGAGAATTTGTGATTAACAACAGAAAGATTTAAGGTGATCTTCAGATCATCAGTAGCTGTTGCAAAGGAGCATGCATACCACAGAAGTTGTGTAAGATTCAAAAAACCTCCCAACTAGTTCACTAGTAACATTGAGATCACCATGAACTGGAACTAGGGAAATAAAGTAGCTTTGGTGCCTGATTGAGGATACTTATAAGTTTAAAGTAACAGATTTTTTAAAAATCACAAACGACTTTTATCTGAAATATGCAAGATTTAAATGGACTCTTCAACATTATTTATTTTCAGTGAGATCTTACTCATAACTGATGGACATACTGACAGATGACTTTCAATTCAAGAAGTTATTTAAAAAAAGTAAGCTGCACTCATCATTCATCACAAAGTGTTACCAGTATTCTAACAGAGTATTTCACTCCTAAAATAATTTTATTAAAATACAAAGCTTTCCTCTTAAAGGCACGTCTAATTAATATGTGCCAGCCAACTTTACCTTCCCTACGCTGACATTAAAACATGACTAATAAAAGGGTAGTTTGATTTCATTAATGGACTCCGAAAATGTTATCTCAACCTACTACAGCAGCAAGCAAATTATCTTCCTGTGTATATGTGAGGACACAACAGCATTCTTCCCAATGTCTACAGTAACTCCATTGTACACAAGTTTTGTTTGTTAGACTGTTTCCATGCTGTGCTCATTAACTCTTTCAAAGGGATTATCTTTCCGTCCAAGTGCATGAGTGCCAAGTTCTGTATCAGTTTTTATGCAAGTTGCTTTTTATGCCTAATATCTTAGTTTTAACTGCAAGCATCTAAAGGTTGCAGCAGCTGAGATGGAACAAAAACTGCTTTGGGTTTTTCAGCAAGTCTAAGAGGAAAAAAAAAAATTGATGTTTTAACCTTTTCTCTTCTTCTGTCAAGGATGTATCTCTAGAAATCCCTAGGACTTCTGGTCAACCTTTCCAAATTCTTGAAGTTTCTACATCTTAGTGATGCCAGAAAAATTATCCAAGTGTAATACAACTGTCCTCAAATATACACAAGTTTATTTTGCCAGTAAATGAAAGTACCAGAAGCCATTAGCTAGAGCATGAGTTTTCCATTTAGTTTATTTGTTTATACAAATTATTTCAAATTGCAAAGCACAGTTTTGCAAAAGCTTCCTTCCCTCTCCCCTCTCCCCTCTCCACCTACAAGTATCTTCTTTTTTGGTGAATTTTTTTAGCTCACAAACTGACTGAGAAAGGATAATGTTTAGTCTGCATAGTTGCATTTTACAGTAAGTTACACCATGATAACAAGTAGCTAGATTGGGGAAAATCTTGTTTCTCTTTAGATTTTACAGGTGCTTCAATGAATTACAGAAATATCAATTCCAAAAGCAAGCTTCAGCTGGGGGAAGGGAAAACACAGCAGAGTATACAGTTCCGTGGACTTCTTATTCAGTAAAGATCAACAAGATGTTCCTAAAATTTATCAGGTCTAGTGATATAAACACCAGGAATAGAGGTCTGCTTTAGATAACAGCATTATTACTGTGGAGAATCAAGGCTTGTAGAAAATAAATATGCTTAATTAAAAAATAACTATACCAGTCTCATTGACATATGTAGGTGCTTGAGCATCAACACTTCTTAAACCTCTTTCTCCAGCAAATGCCTGATCAAAGCAAAGGGAACACCTGCTGAATAAAGCATCACATCTTAACTCACTTGCCACTCTATAGCTATGCCTTAAATTTTAAATAGTTCTAGATGGGAGAATATCCCACTGATTATTCAGTTTCCCATCTTAAGCACAAAATGACATTACATACCTGCAAAAACTTGTTCTTCAGAAGATGATGGAAATAGATCCATTTAATTTGGTTAGCAGTATCAAGTTTAGGTTTGCTATAGCCAGGAACATTCTGTCTAGAAGTCCCATTATCTAGGCCAATATCCTCACTGTGTATTTTTTTTACAATAAGGAATTCAAAAGGTACACTTCAGACATGAGTACTATATTGGAAGTATCTTTTCTTCTTTTTGAATAAGATAACTGGTAAGCTTAAAAAAATCCACCCTCTACAAATGAAGGTGAAACTACCAAGAAGTTTTAGGAAAACAATGTTGTACAGTGTTTTATTATTCTATTTCAGAAGTAGAGCATCTTCCATGTGACAAAGCTTTAAAATATACTCTGAAGCAAGAAGTTGTCTTTTTGTTGGACAAGGTACAACCTACAAGATTTGTTACAAAAGCCAGGACTTACATTCAAATCTTAACACTTAAAATTTCATTGAGGCAGTGAAAGCTTGAAGTATTTCTTGCTCCTCTGAAGGGTAACAGAGCTGTTATCTAATATTCTCTCAGCTACTAATTATGAAATTGTTATCTATAGCCTGCAATCTCAGATACTATGGCATAGTTAGTCACAATATTAAAGAGTATATTCATTGGTCTTGAGCAAGTCTAGAGAGGTTATAAGCTTGCTATGAGAAACAGGGCGATGAAGTATTCCTCTCAGAAAACAAGTATAGCACTGAGCCCCCCCCCCCCAAAAAAAAAAAAAAAAAAAAAAAAAAAAAAAACACCACACACACACAGCGACATCTGGCCCTTGCTTTGCTGTATTTGACATAAGGACTGCTATTCTCCACTCCAGTAAATTACTTCTACAAAGGTTAACCTTTACAACAGTACTTGCCACTTCCTGGTACAAAAATAAAAGGTCTGCAGAAGCAAGAGAACTAAGTTTACAAGACAGGTTAGCAATCTGTGATCATGCTTAGGAAGCCTATTTCTATTTTGGGTAAGATGCGATCTGTGTCAATCTCAAATGCCCCCTCACATTCTTTAACTTCTTATCTAGTAAACCTTGAAGAGCCAAGTCTTGCAGTTGAACGTCAAATTCTCCCCAACCACCTCTACTCTACCATGTCTACTGAAGCTGTTTCTTTTCTAACATCAGGGACTATATTCAGTAAAGGACTTGCATCAAGTCAACTTTAAGATGACTGAGCCTCAAGTCATTTACACTACATGAGAAGTGAGGAAGCATCTTAGAATGGTTATTCAAAGCAAGCCTGTGAGCAGAGGCTTAGAACTAGCCAACAGGAAACTCCAAGCACAACGGCCTATTTCAAATCCTATTCTATTTCATACAGAGTATAGTAGGGAGAAATAGAATGAATTCATCCATTAGAGATCCCTAGTTTGCTGGCCTCTCCTGATGGTCAGAGGCTACAAATATTTCTCCAAAAAACAGCAAAGGTTACTTGAAATTGGCCTGCAAAAGGGGAAAAAGAAAGTGCTGGTGAAGGCCTTCCCCTCCTTTATTGCAAGTTAAAGTAGAGGAAACAAGAGATCCAAGGTCAGTCTCCTCAGCTGAGGAATAGCTAAGATGGATTCAAACACCTTTCAGAAGTCACACCCTACTCTGAACTGGAAGTACACAACCCATCTTCTACACCCAGAGCCATAATCTTCAATAGAAATGAATGCAGTAATTTACAATGCCAAGAAGCCATAACATAAAACAACTGTTGGTGTCACTACTTACAGAGAGATCCTTGCTGCCCAGAATTCATCAGAAGATTCTGAATACCCAAAACAGTCCTACAAAGCATGGATGCACCTTATTTCCCACTTCCTGATGATATTTCTCAACTAACAGTTTTGTAATTGTTACACTTGTAGCAACAGCTGCAGCACAGTTCAGTCCTAATTCAAGATTAACTCAAGTTACTGTGGGTTCAACACATTTAGGGAGATTTGGAATGTTACAAAGTGAACGCCACACAAATAAACGCAGTGTAGGATTCAGGCTACTGATGCATCTTCAACTTTGTCTAGTGCAAGACAAAAGACTTCAGGTGCTCAGCTGCAATGTTATGAGTCCTGATCTACTTCATTTGGACTAGAGAAGCAAGAAACATGACTGAATATATCAAGTTCACTTAGCATTGAAAGAAAGGTTCCAAGACACACAAATGCACTCGGTAAGTTCAAGTTGTTAAAGAAACAGTAATGAAAACACTACACCCTGTGATAACACTAAGTGCATGGAGGGACACTATAAACAGTGTCAATCCAAGCTTGTATTGAGAAACAAAACCAGAACGCAAGAAGCTTGTTGTGATATACCATCACTATGTCTAATACCTAGCTTAATACTTTCAGTCGCATTTGAAACCCATTAAACGGGAACTTGATGGAGCACCGATGCTTTTGTCCTCCTCTCTCCCCAAGCCCTACTCTATCTCCAGAGCTATGGACTAGGATGATTAACTGCCTATTTACCCCCCAAAAAACAATAATGAAACTAAATCTTTTAGGAATCCTTTAAGAAGTCAAGTTTATAGCTCAATTGTGAAATATTACTACTGTAAGTGCATTGAACTTATCTTCTCTAGACATACTAAGAAACCAGTGATAAACAGATGCACTAATATAAGGATATGAATATTGTTTGCACAGCTGTATGAAATAATGCAAGAAAATAGCAATATCAGCAGAAATCTCTTGATTAAATGGAAGCTGCTAAAATACAGCAGGCCTTCAAGAATAGCACTTACTTCATAAAAATTGATTTAGCAATAGGAATCTTTCCAAATTCAAGGTGTTAAATAGATGCAAGTACTACTTATAAGAGACTAGATCATCCAGCACGCACTTACTAGTACAGCAATAGCACTTTTTTATAACAGTAAATGAAGAACAACAGAGGCTGCCTGCAAGTGTTATTCTTGAAAAAGGTCACACATGATTCTTCGTCCAGACTTGTAAATAACTCATGTAAAATCTTGTATTTCCAAAGCCTTTACTTGAAAATAAAGTGTCTATTGCATAATCAATGAAATGATTTTTGTTTGTGGAAGCAAGAGCAAGTCAAAAACAATTTCATTCACGTCACCCTTACAATTAAAGGCACATTAATTCTAGAGTATTTACAGGATGGTGTTTATTGCAGGAGATGAGAGCACATGGCTACTAATTTTTGTAGCTTATTCTGTTCTTGCACAAAGCTCTATTCACCAGCCTTGATTAAGAACAAGAGAATAACCAACTTTTTTGTTCAAAAACTGCTCCCCTCTACCTCCTTTTATCCCCAGCAAGGTAAAGTGGAAGTGATACTAGTCTTCAAAGTTCTGCAAAAATGCTTCCTACAGTATCACTCCACAACAAGTACTCGTTTTCTCTAATGGGCAGAATGACATCTATTTGTAAATCCTATAGAAGCTTCCAGATACAACCGAAACACACTTAGCTTTTAGCATTTACTCATTTAACATTTAAAATGAAGGAAAAATGCTATTTAGAAAGTTTTTTTTTTTTTTTTAAGGGCCACAGAAGTATAAAATGCATCTACATTCCTTACCTACATAAAATGTAAAATAGATGTAAACTGATAAAATGTAAGTTCCTTATTGTGCTTGGGAAGGGCAAGTTCCACATCCATCACTTCACATGAAGTGTTACTTTCACAGCTCTTTCCCCTTTGGTAACAATAACTTCAATGAAAGTGCAATCTGAATTCCACACAATTTAACTAAAAGAATCTATGAATTTTACCCACAAACATGTGAAAGCTTTTGTGTTCAAGAAAAAAAGGAGCACAACTTATCCATCTTGGGCATAAACTCAGTAATGTTTGTGAGAATACAGATGAAAATAGCATAGGTTTGGTATAAATTGTTACAGAATATCTCCTCTTCAGTTTTCAAGAACAACAGACAATACAGGATTTTGATTCTGAAATTTATTTTTAGCAGGATGTGTGTACTAATGGAGGGTGACATCATTAGAAGATACGTCCATGTCCACCACCTGCAACAGAAGCTAGACAGACATTAAAGAAAACAATTTAAGAGTCAAATATGACACTACTTACCCAGAGCAGAGTTATGACAGTCACCTAACAAGCAGTATGGTTACTTTTTTGTGCAGACATGATACCTAGTGTTATTTATCTGTGGTCAAAATTTTCTGTCAAGATTTAATGTCAATACATACACTACCTTGATATTTATGGGAATCATGAAATTATTTAGATATAAACATAAAGCTGCTAATTTTAGAAAGTATTAATTCAAAAATAGATTACTCAGTTACTTACCTGTGAATTGTCTTCAGAAGATCTGCAAATTTAGGTCTAAAGCTCCAGGTTTATAGTCAGCAAGAACTCTCTAGGATTTCAAATTCTAATACTGTTAAACCAGGTCAATAGAAGGTTATATTTCAAGAYTCCACTAATATAACCACTTATTTCTTAACGTATGTGGGTTTGATAGAGTAATCACAAAGTGTATTAACAGTATAGTGACAGATGGGTGATACAAATTCAGAAAAAATGAAGTCTTGATATGTTACAACCTAGAGAAACTATTATACTCAGAAGAGAGTCAATAGTCACAACTCTACCAAAGGAAATCAGCTTGTCTAGGAACAATGAATTTTGCCAGAAGTTAAGCTTGAGACGCAATCTAGGAACATTCAGTCCAAGACATACATTCTCAAAGAATTAAGCGGTAAGCTCTTTTCCAGTGCTATTTCAAATGAGAAGCCAAAAAGCAATGCCGAGTCTGAGGTACAGTGTTCTCCAAGCTTGCAGAAACCAAGTCCTTGCTTCAGAAAAATAGATGAGTATTTGACTACAGGTAAGTGGTATTTACCTTAGAAGATACTGCTTAAAAATAAAGAACAGAAATTCTGTCAGATAACCCTAAAGATAATATCAGAAACACATCCTGATCTTACATTTCAAAACTTCAGATTGTTTATCAGCCTCCATCCAGTTCCCAAGTTTGGAAGTGGCTACAGGTAGTGAGCATAAGAAAAAACCTAACAAATTTAGAAGCTTGATTTTATATTCTTGCTTTTTATAATCTCTTGGCTAACAACTCTATTAGAGCCTTCAGTCCACACCACCTTGGCTTATAGGTCTTTATTAGTAGCTTGCATTTATACCACATTAAGCAGCCTAAAGATTCTGCAAGTCTACTTCAACATTATAGGCCTTCATTTGTTTAAAACAGACTGCTGCTGTTACTGAAGATGACAGCACTTGCCTTGTGAATCAGTCCAAGACTGGAATTGTGCTGTATTAGAGTAAGATTCTTGAATTGTTAATTCAAGAAGTTATTTTTTATAACCAGTTATAAGGATCCAGTTAAAAGGACCATGACAGCCTGGGAATTAGCAGCTCCTTTCTCTTACAGAGAACTCTTTGGTCTATTAAAGAGAAATTAAATTGTTTGAGTCAAAAAAAAAAAAAAAAAAGAAGTGTAATCTTTCACAGCTGCACTCTTATAATTTCTGAGGCATCAAGCTCTTTGGTATCATGAAAGTATAAATCTGTCTGAAGGAGTAAGTCAGTATGTTTTCATCAATTCATTCTCCTCCCAGTGGTCTACTATACCTAAACAGGTTGTAACTGCAGATAATCATCATCTTCAGAGAAATGCAAGTGCCTCAAGACAATCAGTTCCACATCAGTACTGTGGGAATCTCTGTCCTTCAAACATATCACAGGTTCACATACACAGGAAAAGCACAGCAGATGACTAGAAGCTTAAAGCTTCTTGTTCATTCATCTTCCAAATTATATTGTTTCTGGTTCGGTTGCTTCCGCAATCAACATTACACTGTGCAGTATCTAAACTGAAGTTGACAGATATCCTTCCCTCAGATGAACATAAATACCAGCTTTGCAGGAAGAACCTTCAATCAATCACTTTTCTGTAAGGCACAGAGCAAAGGAAGCAAGTCAGAAAATAAGAATAGTCCAGGAATGATGCAACTGAGCTGACTGATCTCTTCAGACAGAATCATGAACAGTATTTTCCTGCATCAAGACACTAAAAAACCTGAATGCAAGATATAAAGTTATAAAAGGGCAAAGAAACAGAAGTAAAAACAGTTTTCATGATAGGCCTGTGCAATCTGAAAAGCAATTCATTTGTGCACCATGTAAGAACTATATGCACATGCTGCAGTTAGTCCACTGCAACTATACAGATACCTTCCCTTGCAAGAAGATGAAGCTTCAATTCTCTTCCTGCAATACCCAAGATAGTGCTGGTACCCACACCTCAAAGCTGAGACAAAGGACTTAAAAGTTCCTAATTTCATGTGTTACTTCCCATTTAGGATGGGTACGATGTTCACCTGGGGGCTTGACAGGATTATGAGGTAGGAAAGGAAGAGAGATGACTAGCAGTAGCAAGGAATGGAGTAACTCAATCATCTACTCATACTGAACTGTTTGCCCTGGGCATCTCTCATTATGCTGAAGTTTTGCCAAAATCAGTTTTTAAACTCTTGAAGTGGCTTCAAAAATACAAGTCTTCTCCACCAATGAGAGCCCTTATCACAAAACAGGATATTAAACCATGCAGCACGTAAGACCGTCTAAATGAGCAGAAAAACATTGCTGCATGGAGAATTAAGTTCTACTGTGAATGGTACAAACTTCACTACACTAGACAAATCAAGTCTCTCTATGTAATCAAGACAGAACATGTGAAAAAAGACAAATAGTGAAGTGATTACAACTGTAATACTACCCAATGTCAAGCTGGTTTAATAGTTACAGAATACCAAAGCCAAAGAATTCCTGTTAATAATCCGCTGGAAGACAAGACTAAGACTGGTGATTAAATATTTGCCTTCGGAGAAAAAACTTGTTTAAACAAACTAAAAACATTTGCAAGATCAAGCTTTAGTGAAAAATGGACTAAAATAAAATGTTACGCACTTCCAGCTTATGTTCTTTCTCTGCAAGGAATTCTTTTTGACATCGCAGAAAGTCTGACAACATTCGAGTTAGCTGTTTTCTATCATCTATTTCAGCTGCCAACCTGCCATTGTAATCAGCCAGCAACATACATGCATCATCTACCATTTTGGAAAGTTGCTCTCCAGATTCCTTATCTAAAAGGCAAGCAGAGAGAAATAAGTAAAGCAAGACTTCATTATATGTTTCTAAGTTCTCATATCAGCATTTCAGTCATCAGATCCCCAAACCTCACCTGTTATTCTGTCTAATAGTGACACATCTTGGACCTCTATAGGCAAAGAGGCTATCCTTTGATGAACCGCTGCATCCCCTGAGGCAGCATTTTCTAGTTCTTGCAACGCTCTAATAAGATCTGTGGTCTGAAAAAAGCATGCAAGATTGAGAGCTATTTCATAAAAATAAAACCTAATACAGACCAATACCTCATTGAAAGCTTACAGAACACAGCTTGACAGTATTTTTAAAAAGCATTTACAGTATCGGCACAAACAGTCTTCTCAGACTGAAAAAAAATAAAAATCAAGATATTAATTCTCAGCACAACATCGCCTTCTTCTTAGTTTTAAAAGTAATCTTCCTAAAACAGAGATATATTTAAATTCTTGCCCCAGGACTAGTTACTAACCTTGTATTTTTGACACTAATGATTATTTTATAGTACCTTTCGTTTTCCTATACACATTTAAAAAATAATTAATTTTCTTGTAGTTTTGCCTCCTAGCTCCAACCTGTAACTAAAGTATTTCAAAAACGAAGYTTTAGGAGGCAAAGTAAACAGATTTTGTTCAAAACACTTCAGTGGATTACACCTTGCAAGGACAAATTAGATAATGAGAATTTTATTTTTTATTTAACTACACACTGTTCCAAAGCCCACAGTTCCTTCACACTGCCCAAATATCACTATAATGTTAAGCAGCCTTTTCACAGAAGAATGAAGATTCCCAGCATGAGATACCTTCAGGAAATAAAACGTTGTAACCAGTAAGATCCATCTCACCTTGATACAAGGAAGTTGTTGAGATAAGTAAAAGTATAGCAGTCTTTTTATGAAGCTAATATAGGTCCTAAAGTACAACTAAGCACAGCACTGTGGAAATTTTACATCCTATCAGGGCATATTAGAATCATGTGGATCCAAAATAGGGATGGAATCATCCTCATTGCAATTTTCTAGATGTTGAACACTGATCCAGCCCGTAAGTATCTCAGTGTAGAGAGATGGAAGGGGCAAAAAAGCAAAGACTATTTAAAAATAAACAGCAACTGAGAAATCGTACACCAAACTATATGCCACTATAGAATTTTATAAACATGCTGTTACCTGTGGAGGATCAGTGGGAGAACTTTGAGGTGAACAGTTATTTTCATCAACTTTTATCTGTTCGTAAGTTCGCTTCCTGACCTTTCTGTCTCCATCTAAATTGAAAAAAACTGAGGAGTCAGGGAAATAACATTTCAAGCAAGAGACTGAATCTTTATGCACACACGAAATACTTACACAAAGCTTGCCTAAGTTGTTCTAATACATCATTTTCATAAACAGACCTTTCTTCCCAGATAGAGAGCACTCTGCCAAGATGTTTCTTACAACTCTCATCAGACTCGCTGTTACAAGGAAAAAAAAATAAAATCAGCATTAGGTCAAAATACAACACAATTGTAATTGCAACAGTAATTACCCTTCACACAAAGATCTTAACATACTTTACCAATGCCAAAGAATCGAAAGTTCAATAGCTTCACAAAACAATAAAACCATATTTTACAGAAAAGTAAACAAAAAACAGTCAAAGATGTCCCAATAAATTCACCAAAAAGACACCAATGCTCGATTCCTCTCTCTGTTCAACCTGTAAATCAATCCTTGTAAGCTTATTATGCAAGCCTTGTAAATATATTTGTATTAAGATATGGCCTTAGGACTGTAAAACAGTATTTAAAAAGAATACCATTTTGAGACTCTAGCATTCTACTCCTGCAACGAGAAGGATGGCTGCTGAGGGGAAAAAAAATATCATGCAATAGCAGTAATGAGAAATATCAAGTTGTAGCTTAGTATTTGGTGGTAGTGGTGTGAGGGAACCAAATCATCTAACAACTTTAAAATTTCTCAGGATCAAAAGAACTCTGAATAAACTAACAAGACTTCAAGTACAGAATCAGCATATGAGGATTAGCTGGGCCAGAAGAGATTAATTGTGGACTTCTCTAGAAAGATTTTTCCTTTCAAATACAGTACACAAAGGAGACTGCACATGACATAGTTTACCGTACCTTGAAACATGTTTAAAAGCCTCCACTATTACTGGAGCAAAATCTTTTGTAAATTCTGGTCCTTTCCTTTTGCTGTTCTGTATGACATCATTGGCCAAGTACAGGAACGTCAGCTTCCTATTTGGTTTTGCTAGTAAAAAGAAAGTGAAAAAGAAATCCAGAAAAATTAGAAGTTTCTTCCTTGTTTTTTCTTACGCTAAATGCAAAGACCAAATTAAATGAGTTTTTCCTATTCTCACAAATGCTTACAACATTTCACTTTAATTCTGTGTGTGTATATATGTATATTAATATATTTAAAACCACACAATTTACAAAAAGTTCAGTCACACAGTCTTTTTTCTTTTCTGTTGCAATTCTTGGCTCAGATTCTTCCACTTTCATAATATGACCCAAGCTTCCTCCATCACCAAAAGTGAACAGAAAACATAGTATTCTACCTGCCAAAGTATTCTTCAGCCTCCAACTATTTTCATGAGTTTTCCAGAGCATAATTTGATTTGTCTATTGACAACTTTCATAGAATGGTAAGGTTGGAAGGGACCTCTGGAGATCATCTATCTAGTCCAATCCTCAGCATAGCCCATATGGGGACTGAACCCACAAACTTGGCATTAGCAGCACCACGCTCTAACCAACTGAGCTAAATCTGCCCCAATGGATTTCTTCCAAGTACCTCCACTTCCCTTTCAATCTGCATAGAATTCTTACAAGGAGTTTTACAGGTGCACTATCACTCATGTGAAGAAATACCTCCTTTTGATGCGAATTTCACTCTCCCAGCCTTATATAACCACCTCTTTCCTGTACTTGAACAGACTGAACAGTCAAACCCTACTCCCTGGCAACTCACTCAGACATCTATGATACTCTCCCATCTCCTAATTACCAAAGCATTTATGTGCCTGCAACTGTAATCTCAAGGCAACATTTTGAAAAAATGCTTTCAGACTGCTATGGTATATTTCTTTTCCAATTATCTTAAGCATTTTACCCCAATCCTATTAAGTTACAATATAACATAAACTTCCAAATTTACATTACTTTCAAAAACACTTTCCTTTTTCCTTAATTCTCCCTACTCATCCATTTTCATTTTGCCACACTTCATCTAACCTTCATTAGCCAATACATCTCTCAGAGCTGCAGATTACTGTATCAAATATAATTTTGCATTATCAGAAAAATTCTCAACTTCCCTTATCACCCTGCCAACCTCAGTATGTACACTCTCACTTTACAAAGAACTTTCTCGTAAGACAAAAGATTTAAGACTGTCCTTTCAAGGAAAGCAGCTCTGTGGTAAAGCTAATCCAGCACTTTCTTTTAAACTTCAGTTCAGTTCCTAACATGATCTCATTTCATTAATTTCCTCTCCAACCTCTCAAACATGTAACAAAACCATCCTCACAAAAACAAAACCTCAGTATTAAGATACTTTTACTCCATGGAAAGATTTCAAAGTATAAATTTTGCACTACAGAAATACTCCTCTGAAATACTTCTGCTTGAAATACTAAATGCCCATTCTCTTTGGCAGACACAACCAAGAAGTTCAGAAGCCTGAGTTAAGTGAAAAGATACTCTATTAAAGCAAACATGTATAACTATTAGAAAAAAGAATTAACAAGCAGTAAAAAAAATTAGACTGGAACTGCTAGACATAGAAGTATCAGGCAGTCACTACAGGAACACACCTAAAAAGTTGATTTATTCAGGTCAGATTTTGACCTGATCATCTGGCTTAGTTATGCTTCAATATCTTTAAATTAAAATCTTTTTTTAGTTTATACAAATTGTATTTATGCTACACAATTCCTATGTTAAAGAGTGATTGAAAACATGGTGACATCTGTATGTTTCAGGTAATTCAGAGTTCTAATACCAAGCAAGCCTTCAATTTAGGACCCTTGCAATTCAAAGAGGGGATCTTAGAAAACAAGTTGTTCCATGCCTGTACCAAAATCAACTCACTATTATGAAACCTACCATCACCACATCCCTTTCTCCCCCCAGATTTCTTAAAGGAAGTCAGAGTTAGGGCTCCAAACCAGTCATGCACAGATTTCTCTATACTAAGTCCTCTGGACTGCACGCATCTCAGGTTCTCATCTGTCCATTTCACAGGAAAAAACGCTGTGTTTTAGTCCTCAGTGTTGACAAGCCTTAACTTTCCTGCTATCACAAGTAGCTAAATCACCCAATATCAGAAAGACAGCAGATCTAGACACTATCATAGAGTCAGGTAATGTTGATTCTCATAAGGCCTACTCTGTCTCACTACACAGAGACTGAATCATGTTTGGAGAAGGGATGCTAAAACCCAAAGTCACTTTCAAGCTTGTTTAATATTATCTTTTAGCTTCCTTCTACTGGAAAAGATCTCACATTGTTAAGCTACCAAAGGCTTTAATCTGAAGCTGAACTAATAATGAGATCTGTTCTGAAATTCATTTGTTTAAAGCACCTCTTCAGCAGTGGTGATACTAACTTTTCAGCTCTGGGCTTTGATACACCTCAGAACACTGAGATGCAGCAAACAGTAAGACTATTTAAACAATGGTAGAAACACTGTCCTCAGTGTTTGGAAAGGCTATTAAAGAAAAGCTGTTGTTGTCAAAGAAAATGAAAGAAAACAGGTATGAAAGGCACACATTGCCAGTGTACAGTGTTAAAGGTAGTCAGCGCCCAGTACCACTGCTACACCAGCACTGCAGTCACACACAAACCTCAGAACGGATCCATGCTGCAGAGACTCACGCTTTCAGAAGTTGTGTACCGTTCACATCATTCTTCTCCTTGTTTCAATTAGATTTCCCATTTACCCAATTCCACGGTCAAAGCTCCCAGAAGCACTGAACTCAAATATTTCAAAGAGGTCAATTGTGCTGGCTGGGATAAGAACCATTTTGAGTAGATTCTTCTTAATAGCATCCATAAAGAGACTGTTCAATAGCATCCACGAAGAGTTTGTTTTTGGCAGCTGCCAACTGAGAACAAAAGTATTCAAAAAACCCCCACAACCCCACAAGCTAACACTTATATGACAAGAACTACTCTGAAGGTATTCATAGTATTTCACCTGCAAATAGGATAACTAGGTCTTTACTGTTGAGACTTAGTATGTTCATTATCAACTCTTAGCTTTCTGCAATCTCTATCTATCTTTCAGGAACATGTATTTGTTAATCTGGCTGGAGCATTCATGATTTTCTTCCAGCCCAGAGATACCCTGCCATTGTATGCAGGAGTCCTGTACAGGAGAACTGTTAACACTCAAGAAGCACCACTTTAGTGCAAGTCTAGGAAGCACTTCACCAGGTAAGACAGTAATTATGTTATTTTCACTGAATTTAATTCTAGCAGTTAAAGACAATATCATCCACACTTGTCTTCTCCAGGTTTAGCCATTTATAAAGCCTTACTGCCTGGCACTGGAAACTGAGTTCCCACTAGGATTACTAGAAATATGTCCATGTATTTCGTGTTGTTCAACATCTCTTCCCTAGGGAACTGAGAGATCTGCTATCAGGGGGCAGGTTTAGCTCAGTTGGTTAGAGCGTGGTGCTGCTAATGCCAAGGTTACGGGTTCAATCCCCATATGGGCTACGCTGAGGGTTGGACTAGATGATCTCCAGAGGTCCCTTCCAACCTTACCATTCTATGATTCTATCCTAGACACATAAGAGCAAACTTAAAACATGCAAGCACATGCATGCACAAGGGACTTCATTTGCATCCCACTGCAAGTGAATAGACCATTGACCCAACTGAAAAAGCAACTCGGGTTTTAGCCCATCTATAGGCCAACTCTGCTACGCCAAATGACTTTAGAGGAAAATATAATTTAATAAGAGGTTTAGAGAAAATAAGTACCAGTAGGTTAAAAACCCTCATCAGTGAGCAGCACTAAGCAGCAAAATACCAGCAGAGACAACCTCTTACTATGTTTCAAAGCAAACCCTCCTAGTATTTTCTAGTTTACTTTTTACTAAAGTGCTCTAATCTAGACTCAGTTTTGGCTTAATCATTTAAGAGTATGCTAGTCTACATACATGCAACAGTATAAAGGTAATAGTAATTCTCCCCAAAAGCCCTGAAACACCTGTGTCAGAGCATCCTCCATAACTTTGCATGAGAAATTGCATGCCATCTTTGTATACACCTGGCAAGCTTTCACACTTTCCATTACGCAAGACAACTCAACTTTTCTAGCTTGAGCAGCACTGACACTTGACTGCAAGATCACTGACCCCTCACACTGAAAACTAATTTATACAATTTAAGTACAGGGTTTCTGGAGACATGACTTAAAAGTGTATCCTAAAGAACTTGAGAAGCTAGCATCAGAATAGTTGATTCAGAGATGATAACCCATAAAAGGCATGCTGTGCAACAGGCTTTTAAAAAACAAAAAATTTATTAACTTTGTTATGAAAAATTAGGCCAAGTACTCAGTACTGCCTCAGTCACCTAACTAATAAAATTCACCAAGTTTTGAGAACTGCTGTATTTCCCTTTGAAAGGGGAGAAAGCAATAAAGCACAAACTACCCATAGAATTTATGTTAGGAGTGCGAGAGTCTAGATATCTTGACTCTGAATCTGGAGTCTAATACTCTAAGGGAACACAGCATACAGCCATCGCTGGGAAAGATCACCAGCATGTAATTACTGCGGGGACATGAAAGTTGACCATGGTCAGGAAAACCTTTCCAATACAATTATTCTGCACAAGTGTCCCACAGCACTTAAGGCATCTTGAAGCAGCTGAACACACAAACTAAACCAATTCCTTTTGTCACCTGGCCTGGCATAACACAAGACAGATACCAAACAACAACAGGTTTAAGTTCAGTTATTTTTTTTCATATCTTACATATTGAGAACCAGAATGACAAAAGCCAGACAGGTACTGGTACCAGGACACTAATAGCACAACCATAAAAGCACATTGATTCATAAACCCTGCACTCTTTCAACACTAATAGAAGAGCACAACACAAAGGTTGGATTACATATTCAAATACAACCATTTCAAGTGAAAGCCTCTCATAAATGCCAATCTGTTGCTCATGATGACACTTCATTTTGTAAAGCAATATACACTAAGTTGGGTTTTTTTTTAAACTCAGTTCAACTGACATTTATCTGAAGTTTTGTCCACTTCTGTTTGATTTCTGAACCTTTTTCCACACAAGAGAAGCTTCACACAGAGAAGCAGGAAGATACTCCAGTCTCCCTCCATTTTAAGCATTTTACTAACCTTCTCAAGATGATCTGCTAACCAGTGAAATCAATAAGCCATAGTTTTGTTTCTTAAGATAAAAAAAATTCTACCAAGTCTAGCACATTAACCAATGGCACTATGCTGCCACTAGGTAAAATAACCTCATGATCACCAAAACATTTCATTTCCATGACAGAAAACCACCCACATACCTAGTGCTCCAAGGCTGCGATTCAATGTCATAGCAATTCCGATGTAGCGCAACTTTTGAATGTTGTTAGGCCTACTCAATTTGCCTACTAAGATTCTCTAACTTCCATTTTTGCAGCACTGAACAACTGTCACAACATCCCCAAGCTCCAGAAATATATATTGCAAAGTCAGTTTGTAGCCAAATATATAGCCTAAAGCCAAAATGAGTGAAAACCTAAACAGTAGCACACATCTAAGCAGCCAGAGTTGAGGACAAATTTGAAAAAAATACACATAGGCAAAAATACTTCTTACACCACTGAATCATTCCAGCATTTCAAACCACACACAGCAAATTAGAAAAGGAGATAAAATGGCATAGTCAAGTGCTAAGGATGTGTCCATCTGTACCAATGCAAGTGTACTCAAACAGTTACGGCTGGCTTAAAAGTAGATATATGGTGGTTCTGCTAACCTAGGAAAACTTGCCAGGAAAGACAATCAGTGTTGACAAAGACTATAACCAAAATAAAGAGAACAAGTCATTAACGGTGTTTCAGCACCAGTTTTGGAGACTGATCTATGAGATGCAGAGGAACAGTTCAGACATATGAATCTGAAATTAAGCTCAAAGATATCACTTAACAGAATTGTTAAGTCAGTAGGATATATTTCTATCAACAACCAGTGACATAACCAGACCTGAAAAAGCTAACAGGGAAGTATTATATGCAACCAACTGGAGGTTGGAACAAAAAGCCCTTTACTACTGTCCTCAGAAGTTAAACACTTGGTGAAACTTCTGCAATTTAAAATTAAGTCAAAGAACAGAAGGTATCCAACCAAATGCTTTTGTAAAGAATAATATTTAATATAGTACAGTTAAGATCATATGGAAAATACTGAACAAGTACTTACCCTTGAATGCTGATGTTTTGAATTACAGAACTGAAATTTTCACCTAGAGACTAGGGTTGCAGAAAGAATTCTGAAACTAGGGAGCAACAAACAGTTGCAACAGAAGATACCTAACTTGCAAGTACCCTCCTYCCCCCCCCCCCCCCCCAAAAAAAAAGTCAGCCTCTGTCTCAGAGATACTCAAAGAGGCTTCTCTAAGAGTTTTTCCCCCTATAGCCACTCAGTGGCTGCAGGCTTACACAACAAAATTGCATGTGGAATGCAATATTTTGTTAGAATAATCCTTGTAAGACAATCCCTTTATGCACATGCAGCATTAAATAGTTTTAAAAAGCGGCCCCATCAGCTGCATTTGGGGAATGATTGAGGTATTCCCATTACACTTGATTAATTACTAAATTACTTAGTAGTAGTAAGCTTACTTGGTAAGTAACTGAGTGTTGCATTTCATACATCTGAAATCTAGCTGAGGTAGGATCATTTTTCCCCAGTGCACACTTTTCAAGCCTTTACAAATTCTCCCTAATCACCACTCAAAAGGCCCCTATAAAAATAATCCGAATATTGTATGTCAATGTCACAAAAGTTAAGTCTCACAAGGTACTTCAAAGCTAAAAGTTGTCATATTCTAAGTACCAAAGAAAAAAACCCACACTTTTGTAGAACAAAACTCAAAACTGTATGACATGTTCTAGCATCAGCTTTACTATAAATAAAGTACTGAACAAGTTGCCTCCCCATCAACTATTTGTTCTGTAAATCAACTCTGAAATTCAGAAGCAAGCAGTTCCATAATCAACTTAAGCCATCGCTAACACAGGCTCCTGCCTAAAGTGGTGATACTGCGCTCAAGTCTTCTTTATGCAAGCACCAGTCTTCCATCAGGAAACTCATGGAGTTAAAAGCTAATTATTGCTTTTGATAGATTTTCAACTGCAGCACTGCACAAGATAACATCACCAAAAGCAGCCACAGAAATACTTAACCAACAGCAGAGGGGAGAAGAAGCTGTTTTGCTGACAGTATAGGCCTCTACTTCCACTTTGAAAAAGGAGAAACCTTTTGTTTTGTTACAGTTGTCATTTAAAGTTAAAGGCATTCTGAAAGATCACTGAATAAGAGACCAACGAACTACAGAATCAATTCTCCATTAATTATAGTTATAGATACCTGATACTCTGCGTAACAGGAAAAACAACATACTAAAACATGGAGTGACACCTGACTGGCTTTGCATAGGTGCAGCATCAAGATTATTTAATAGCTCAGGCAGAACACCAGCTCTGTCACAGTCCTACCCTACGGGCTTGTTAATCCATGCATTTTTTTATTAGCAAATATTCAAGGTCAACTATAAAAGCATGCCTCTACACTTAGTCTATTGAAGCATACTGTATGCAACTCCTTACTAAAATTTCTTTTACAGTCAGCAATTTGATGAGGACATCCTTTTCAACATGTTGTGAGGGTTAGTAAGAATCTCTTGACAATCCAGAGGAATTAGTACTTTTCTTAAAATTTAAGTTTTAGAATACATTATACTAGCTTTCCTCCAACTTTTCAGTTTCTAAGAATGGCACCCTATGGATGCTAAATGCCAGTATTTTAAGGAACTTCAAACAAAAATTAAAGCAGTATTACAAAAAACATGTGCGCACGTGTGTGTGTGCGCACGCACACATGCCTTCAATAATCACAGTTGTATCAACTCTTTCAAGAGACTATTAGCAACACCAGAGTTCAGCAAGACAAATCCAGTGTTACATAACTCCTCTCAGTTATGGCAAAAACATGAAAGTTCTGCCCAGTCTAAGTGCATGTATAAATACAAGCATGCACCAAGTGAATCAACAAAAGCTAAAGACCTGATGATTTGTAAAGATACTCTGAGACCTGAACACTGCCAATAATCCAAGTAAACAGAAGTAGATTAAGATTGTAGGTTGCCCAACAAGCTATATGCACATTTGAAGCATTGCCTCTTCACACCTCTACTCCAGCATGCTAAGGGCATTTCCAGAAGGAAAAGAACCAGAAACAAACCCTGAGGAGCAAAGGAAAACTGATTTCAATCTCATTTCATAAGTATCTAAAGTCACCTTAAAAAAAAAAGTCCAAGCAACCTGATCTAAGCACAAAAAGGGTCTTTTACCAAAACTGAAAGCATACAGAAAACTTTGGTCTCACACTATATTATATTCAACTCAGTTAGCTTTGCAATGTTTTAGGCAAGTCTTCCACAAGTCTAAAATGGTTAGGGTAGAAAGGAGGTTTGGAGAAGGGGAGCAATAACAAAAAAGGTGATAATCACAAGATTTAAAATTTAGAAAGGCAAAGTTCCATTTTCAGTTCCTGGACAGTACTGCCTCAGCAAGAGCTGACAGAAGGCAAAGCTTAGCCATCAGTTCTTAAGAAAAGCTTTATCCTTATCTCCCAATGCCCCCTCCAAACATTCAGGCCATGTTTCTAACAATTCATTTCTCTAATTACTCAAAAGAGCACAATAGGAAAATTATGCTAATGCTAAAGTCCTAAAAACTGAGTGTTGCTGCTTTTATTATCAACTGGTATTCAGTATGTTAATTAAGACAACCAAATCACTGGCTGAGCACCAATCATTGAGAACACTGAAAACCTGAATTTGTTTATTTAGAATACCCAGGAATATTAAGTATTTCATATGCAGCTAGAAGACCCATTCATTTGCTGTCAGAACAACAAAAAAAAACTTTATAATAGAAATATTTCACTATGTGATTTAGTCTTACAAAATAAACCATCAAATACACATTTCTTCAGATAACAGATTCAAATAATTCAATTTATGTATTCAAATATTCTGCAATGTGTCATTCCTTTTTCTAAAGGGAAGAAATCCTCAGACTTGAAAGTTCAAATGATGCATTTCATATTAGTATTTTAAATAAAAATACAGTAGCTCATAGAGTATGAGAATCTGCTTCCATAGTACCCTGTAAATTTTGTACTGTTTCATATTCAAGATTTTTGTTCTGTGGCAGTTCAGTTCTTTTTCTATTAAGTTCTGCCCTCTAAGAAGCAATTACAATCCAGACCCAAACTCTCTTAACAGCAATAAACACACCATTTCCAGCAGGTCAAATTCTCCTTTTATTTTCTTGAAACTGAGACAATAGTTTCTCTTTCGTGGGTCCTTTAATGGTTTCATTCCATTTTTCCTGTCCACTTGAAAACCCAGGCCTCTACTTCTGCCATTAAAGATTCAACTATTATTGGGGGGGGGGGAGGGTAGAAAGGTAGCGATTGGAAAGCAGTAATATTTTCTAGACCATGCTAGAGCTCTAGAAAGCGTTTTTTTTTTCTTTTTTCTTTTTTCTTCCCCCTCTTTTTTTTTCCTGCAGATGAATAAACTTAATATCTGGTTACTTTCCAGGAAGATCAAGTGAAATTTCATGTGCCATCTCTGCCTTTCACTCCCCGAACTGCTTTCTACATATGCAAATTATTTCCTGTTAAAAGGAAAGCCACACAGAAATCTAAATCTGTGCACTTAACAACATCAAATACTGAACACATCTAAAGAAACAAACTCATCAGTACTATGCTAATATGAGTATTAACCAACTTGCAAGAAGTTAGTCAAAACGACACTCTGAGCATATTAAGCTCATTTGAGCATATCACTCTTCCCATAAGTATTCCTTCCCATCTTCAGCTGTTCTATGAGAATAATTACTGGTGTAAGTGCTTAAAGCCACCATATCAGCCAACACAGACCGTTTCAGAGCCAACATCATGGTAGATAACAAGAGATAAGGTTTGGAAACGGTTAAGGTGCGAGTATGTTAACTATTATTATTATAACAAGAAGCCCTATACCCTGTGCTCCCCGCCTTCTTTCCCTTCTTTTGCCCTCTCTTCTTCCCACCGCCGAGAAGAGGGACAAGCCAACACGAAAAACAGCATACTCAGAAGCATCTCTGGGAAGGGGGAGGGAGGGAGGGAAGAAGAAATAGGGGAGGCAGGGGAGGGGAGAAAGAAGAGGAAGGAGAAACACCTCCCAGGCCCTCAGTCATCACGAAACCGGGATTTACCACTTGTGTCGGCAGCTCCGCTCTCCCCAGGCGCCGCGGTCGGCCCGCCCCTCTTCCCCATCTCAGCAGACCACGCCGACCTCCCCAGGCGGGCACACCCCCGAGGGCGCCCGCCTCACCCGCGGCCCGCCCGGGCGCCACCTCCTCCATCCCCGCCGTCCCCGGGGGAAGGCCCCACCCGGCACCAGCGGGCGGGAAAGGGCCCCGCGGCGGCCTCACCTTTGCGCAGCTCCCGCTCCCACACGCTGACGATGAGCGCCGAATGCTTGCGGTGGTGGATGAGCCAGAGGCTCAGCGTTTGCACACTCTGCTGCGAGTTGCTCAGCTCCGACAGCTTCCGTTCCAGCGCCGCCTCCGAGAAGGCCGACATGCCGGGCCGCCGCCGCTCAGCCTCGGCCCCGCCGCCCGGCCGCGCTCAGGCCCCGCCGCTCCGCCCCAGCAGGGGAGGAGCCCGGCGCTCCCCGGCCCGGCCCGGCCCGGCCCTTCCCTTCCCGCCTCGCCGGCCGCCACTTCCGCGCGCCCCGGCAGCTCACCGCGAACAAAATGGCGGCGGCCGCCGACCCTGCCAGAGGCCCGATAGGCTCCACCCCTCCTCCTCGTGCCTCACTTCCGGCGGGCGGCAGGCGGGGAAAGGGGGCTGTATTGGCTCCCGCCTTTTGCGCGCGCGCCGCTCGCGCGTGTGTCCCAGCGACCTTCGCGCGTGCTCCAGCCGCCCGACTGTTAGGGGGCGGGGGCGGGGCAGTTGGGCTCTGCGTGTGTCGGAGMCCCGGTGAGGGGCGCGCTTATGCCTTTCCTTCAGTCTTTTGCCCCGATCAACCTTTTTCTAAACATTTTTTCTTTCTTTCTCTTTTTCTCAATTCCAGGCTCTAAGACTATCTTGTGGCAGAGTCCCACAGTTTAGTGATGGATTATGTACTGAAGTATTTCTTCTCACTTGTTTCAAACCTGTTCTATTAAAGCTTTGGTGGATACCACCTAGTTCTGCTGTTGCGGGAATAGTGAATAAAAATTATTCCTTGCACGCATTTTTTCTTGTGGTGTTCATTGTTCTAGAGACTTCATATTTTGTTTTTCATGTTGAAGAATCCGAATCTATTTAGTATGCGCCTGTGTGGACAGTCTGTACTGCTGTGAACAGCAGTCTATACTGCTGAGTATATGTAACTTCTTTAGTCTTCTCAAATGTCTTAACATCATGTCTTGGTTTACACAACACTGAATAACTGACATTTGCAGAGAACTATGAACTGTAGCTCCTACAGATTTGCCCCGAATCCGATTTCTAAGTAGTTAATCATTATAACTTCAGACAATGTCTTTCACAGATACTGCTTTAATATTTCTGTAAGATTATATATGTATCAGAAAAATATGCTTATACTTTACTTTGGGGTATCAATACTGACAATGGTTTAAGTATGCATCCTTAAAACAGAGTATTCCTGTAACAATTTAGTTACCCAGTTGCTTCTTATCAAACAGGAACAAGGTAGTTGCAAAGAAATCGGTAAAATGTTTCTAAAAACTCTATTTTTCGCCCTATTTCATGTCTGACATTCAGAGAAGGTGGCCCAGATGATAATGATGAGTATTCCTTTCAGGGAATTTTCCTAATTGATTCATTTTGCACACAATCACAGAACGGTTGAGATTGGAAGGGACTGCTGGAGGTCTAGTCCAACCTTCCTGCTCAGGCAGGGTCACCTACAGCATGTTAGGTAGGATCGTGTCCAAGCAGGTTTTGAATATCGCCAGAGAAGGAGACTGAAAAGCATAAAGCCTTGGGATTGTTAGGTGTTTTCATGTGAATTCTGTTCACAAAATCATCTATGCTGTGGATATTTTGAATGATTTCTAGCAGAATTTAAGCATAGAGCTGCCCAGATCTTTGAAATGTCTCATTTTCTATAAATTCAGTGCATTTTGGTGATCATGAATGAAAGAGAATTTGTAGTACTTTGCTATTTTTATTAGGCACAGCAGAGGACTATTGGCATTATATAGAACTGGCCACTGAAGTTAAATTAAGATAGAGCTAACACAGATGCAAGCATTAGAAAAATTAAATATGAACAATAGTTTAGAAATTAACATTCAGATAATATTTTCCAGAGGTGCACATTCTGAAGTTAACAGTGGAAACTTCTGTGGACAACCATGGAAAAAGAAATAGATTTCTCTTACAATATTGGATAAAAGGGGGCAAAATTTAGAAGTTAAAGCAGGGAAAATAAGGAAAAATAACAGGAACAGGTATAGAATTTTGGTAGTAATTACAGTAATGCTTATTAGTACTTTCTTCATCCCAGATTCTCAAAGCATTTTATAAACAAGGATAAGTCCTTCGATATAGGTATTTTGTTTATTCTGCAAATGTATTTGAACACTGAGAAATTATTACATGTTATACAGCAAAACTGAGATTTTATTCCCCTTATAAATCTTTATTGCACATAAAAAATTTTAAAATTTTAATTGTAAATGTTTACATCGCTAACCTAATTCTAGAAGCTATGCTCCTCCAGACAGGGAGTGGAAGTTTTCTATGAGACTTACCAAAATTGCTGAGTGTCAAACAACAAGTAATCACAATGGGATATTCGTTTGCTTTGGAGTTCGAAAATCTCAGCTTCAGTTCAGAGAACAATTGGTGAATTATTCACAGAATCATAGATTAGCTGGTGTTGGAAGGGATCTCTAGCGATCATCTGGTCTAACCCCCCTCTGCTCAAGCAGAATCCGCTAGAGCAGGTTGGCCAGGATATCTCCAAGGATGGAGACTCTACAGCCTCTGCGAACAACCTGTTCCAATGTTCAACTACCCTCACAGTAAAAATGTTTTTCCTTATGTTCAGACAGAACTTCCTTTGTTTCAGTGTGTTCCCATTGCCTTTTATTCTGTCACTGTGCACCACTCAGAAGTTTCTGGCCTGTCTTCTTTGCATTCTCCCATCAGATATTTATAAACATTCACAAGATCACACAGAGCCTTCTTTCCTCTAGGCTAAACAGTCCCAGCTCTTTCACTTACTTTTAAAAAATTAAACCAGCTCTGCAGGGGCAGAGTTATAAACTGATTTGAARTTTTATTCCAGTCACTCCAGTGTTCAAACCATAATACCATCTTTCTTCTGATTTCCTAAGACCAAAATTAAGCCCTGCTGCCCTTCTGTGTGATGCTGCACTTCTATCTGATCACCATGGGTTAGTGATAGTCCACTGTGTTCTCCAGTACCCAGAGAATTGGCGTTACGCAAGTTCTACGACAATGAGTATGAATAAAGTGCTGAGTTGATGTTTTTGTAGAACATGGGCTCAGGAAGCTCTAGGTAGTTCAAAAATGTAATTACATCTCAGACTGCACTAGTAGTCACCAAAAGGCTGTGCAGCATCTGCACACTTAATGTTCATGTTCTAGTAGCAGATTTTATGATTCTTCTTTCCTCTCACCTAAAGACATCCACATAAAATCGTTCTTAAATGGGGAATTTCGCCCTAGTTAGTGGAAGTTTTAAGTTCTCTTACCTTGAGGGAATCTTAGAAAGTGTTTTAGCACTAGAAGGCCTGATCTGTCTCTAAAATAACAGTGCTTATGGTGCGTTGTGGAGAAAGTGAAAGAACCTTCCCCATACACATACCACCACCAGGGCATGTCATTCTGTTTTGTTTATTTTTGCCAAATACTTAAGCATTTGTGCGATCTAGTCATAATTTAAAGAGAATGAATTCTTGATTCCAGCAAAATGGCAAGGGCATGCAGTGTCTTGACTCTACTACAGGTCTGTTTCACAGCTATTCCAAGCCATAAACCTATATGTGTGCTCTTTCTCTGCCTGGGTCCCTCCAGCTCATTATTAGAAGGTTGAACTCTGTTTCTTGAAGTGCACAGCCTTCAGCAGAGCTTGCTGGGTTTAGCTGTGTATACTCGTGGAACCATGACCAAAATGAAGCTGCCACAAGACAGGAGCATAGTTTTTTTAAATCCAGAAATTATACAGGTAAAGAAACAAAAGATAACACAAGTTTATGTATTTTCTCTGAACTGCCGAGAAAAGACAAAAGTTAAAGGGAAAACATAGTATTGAGATGGATAAGGAAGATTACTGACTCTGTATCTCTCATCTTTCAGGTAAGTCCTAACGAATGGGCCAAGTAGACGGGTGTACTGTGGTTGATAGAGTACCCAAAGCAGCAAAATGGGCATAGCTGCATTACCTACAATACTTATGCCAGTATCACAAAAAACCTTCCCTTGAATGTGTTAGTGTACTGCTAGAGAAGCTGAGCAGCCCCTCACAGGAGCAGCAATCACTGCCATCAGCTCTTCCAGTCTCTTGCCAGGGAGTGTAGCAAGTTCACTTCTGCAGGCCCTGTGTTCCTCTTGGCTCCCTGTCCCAGCTCTATCTTTTTGCTTTCCCCCTTCTTTCCTGTGGCAGGGATGGCTTGACAAACTCTATGCATCTGGCCTTTAAATGTTGCTCAAAATATTATTTTTGCATATACTTTGCTCTGCTCTGTTCACTTTAGTTCACAGATTGTCTTTCAAATAATCCAAGCATCCTTTGGTCAAGATTTCATTCTTAGTACAATGTAGCTGATCCAAATTGATTTGTGTAAAAAAGTACAGTCTTCTTTCAGTAGATTCAGATATCATCATTAAACCTTGATGAAACTTGTTACTGTCCACACTCCAGTGTTTATTTGGACTGCTTTAGTATGTATTGATTGCTAATACTCTACAGAAGAGTACTCTTAATTACCAAATACAAGAGGAATATCCCATTTTAAAAGCGTAAATACCACCTGACTACTTCTTTGCTTTTCACAAAGCCTAAGTATCTTATTTCATGGTTTGTTGAATGGAGTTTCCAAGTCAGTTTTAACTTTGCTTTCTTCAGGGCACTCCACTCTGGTATTCCTCCCCAAATCTTTATATGTACATGTATATATAGTATATATATATTATATTTCATCATTGTAGGTTACTTTGTTTTGAAAACCAGAAATAAAATTGGGTGATTTATTTATCCTTAGGAATATTCTCTGCTTCATTGGACTTATTTAGGAAGCCTTACTTTACTTTAGGACATAGAGCAGTAAAATGATCTATATATGTGCTGGTTTATAAGACATTACTCATCAGCCATGTATGATCTGAGGTGATATGAATGCAAATTCAACACTTGCCTGTTTTGTGTGGTGACTACCTGTCATAGACTGAAATCAGCTCTTGGATCAGAACAGAGTAAATCTTGCTCTGTGTGAGGCTTGCTACTTTTTCAATTTTCTACCTTTATTTTGCAGCTATTCTCAAATAATAGCCTACTCTGGAGGTTCAGTAGTGTTTAGGGATGCATGAGGTTTCTCTAGTTATTTCCTGTTTGAGAGTTTGTGTTAATTGGCATATCAGTTGCTACCTGGATCTCAAAAATAGAGCAGTTCTTTTTTTACTATTCCAAGTGTCAAGACTGTCCACGGCCTCTAAAAAATCTCAGTATAACGGTTTCTGAGGTTTCACACTTCATATTTTTCCACTACAATATGCTTGTGTATCTAACAACCTGGTTCTCACATGGTTCTACTTGAATATCCAGTAGGGGCATGAAAAATGGACAAACAGAAAAAGAAGACCCTAATGATTCTTGTCTGAGAGATGGTAATTCTTCTGGACAATTTTTTGCTCATTTTTTACTGGCAATCAAGGGGGCATATCTCAGGCAAAAATTAAAATTTTGAGTTAGTGCTAAGACCTGTAGGCAGAGAATAAAAGGTACAGAAGCCAAAAACCTAGGGGTAAATAATGGCTCTTTTGTATGCATTCCTACCACTAATCACTTTACCTCTTAATGTAATTCATTAAAGGTGGAAATTATTCACTACTTACAAGATTAACAGCAACCACTTACCGCGATATGTGTATATGATCCAGCAAAGTGCTCCCATATTTATTGCAGAAAGATAGATTGCGCAGTCTGGAAAATTATCACTAGCATTTCTTTGGCCCTCTCTGGTGGAGATGTAAGGATATTCCTTTAAATCCTTCTCCTTTTCAGGCATTCAGCCAGAGCAGCTATGTACATCCTGCTTCTTCATCATTACGCTTTGAAGTGAAATCATACTATATAAACATACGCTATAATTAATATATGGATGCAATCAAATCCCAGTTTTCCATAGTAGTAGTAGTGCTGTAATTAGGCAAGAAAGCATTCCAGGGTAAGTATTAACTCAGGTGTGCAGAAGGGTATGAAACATTAAACTGAATGATTTTAAACATCTGAGTAATAAATTAATGGATCATTAATACATTGCCCTAGAGTGTATATAGCTCTTAGTTCCAGCATAAAAGCAATAAAGCACATACCTAACAATAAATAATATTATCTTTGCAATGAAAAGGCAAACTGTAATGGTTTGRTGTATTATGTGGAGAACCGTCTCTGAAATTCTGGAAAATGCCAATTTAAACTTAACTTTAAATCAAAGTATATGGATTGATTCACCTTTGTGATCCAGCAGAACATTCACCTCTAGGAAGGATATAGTGTATTTTTTTATTGTATGCTCACCTCACTGATTCAGAGGTGATGTCTGCCAGAATACTGTGCTGTACTGACATGAGCGTAGCCAGAAGATTGAGGGAGGTGCTTATTCACCTTTATTTTGCATTTATTAAACCACATCAGGAATAATCATTCATTTTTTTCTCCTTTAGTATGAAAAAATGTTAGTAAGCTTAAGCAAGTCCAGCAGAAGGCCACCAAAATGGTCAGAGAGTTGGAGCACATGACCTGTGAGAAGAAACTGAGAACTGGGCTTATTTAGCTTGGAGAAGTGAAGGCTTCGAGGTGACTTACTGGCACCTTTTCAATAGCTATGAGGAAGTAGCTGAGAAAATGAAGCCAGGCTATTTACAGGTGTACATGATGAAGGGATGACAGACAATGGTCATAAACRGGAGGTTCCAACTTGATGTAAAGAAAACCTTTTCCACCACAGGGGAAGTCAGGCAGTGAAACAAGTTTCCCAGAGAGGTTGTACAGTCTCCATCCTTGGAGATTTTCAGGATTTGACTGGATAAGCTGCTCTGTGCAGCTCTGACCTCATAGGTGATCCTGCTTTGAGCAGGAGGTTGGACTAGAAGACCTCAGAGGTCCTTTCCAGCCTGAATCATTCTATACTTCTTAKATGGAGTAGTGCTCTGTGCTGTGCCTTTACACTGTTCACATTTGCTGAGCCAAATAATACAAGTTCAAGTACGAATCCATGCTACAAGGTTAGGCTGTTATAGCTTGTGTCAATTGCATCCACATGGCACAATAGGTTCTCCATCTCCACAGCATTACTCTGCTGTCATACAGAGCACRTCAGATGAGTTTGCACATCACTGTGATCTTCCTCTACTCACTGTAAAYGAGGGTCTGTCTTAGCTGGTTCCACAGCATACAGCTTGCTGATAAGGCCAATAATGATTTAAACAGTAATAGGAGGCYCACCTGAGAACCAGGTGTATCTACTGTAATAGATAAAGCTGCATCAGCTGGCAGAGAGCTAACTAGTTTTTCCAGCCTCCAGTCTCCCCACCAAGGAGAGAAGACAGACAAGTAGCATCTGGTCTTCCACACTTCAAAGAACCAATGATAGTACTGAAATTTAGGAGGAAAGAGTCCTCTATAACAAAACTTACTGTAAGCTGGCAGCCACTTTGTAGCAGGCAATTGTGAGGACCCTGATTCTATTGTTCAAGAGGGTATTTATGGCTTTCTGGATTTGCTTAACCATGAGCTACTGATCAGTGAGGAGGCAGTGTGGTGGAAAAGTTAGCAGTTAGGATCGTTATTACTCAAGTGTGTGGAACCATCAGTCACATCTGCATGCTAGTTATCAATTCTCAAAAACATCAGTGACTTCAGTAGCCRCAACGTCCACAAATGTATTGGTGTTTATTGATTCAATCCATATATTTTCTGATTGCCCACTAGCTTCACACTAAGAGCATACCTGAGTATGGCCAGAACAGTAAATGTCTGTTTCAAAGGCATGTTTATTTGCTGGTCCCCAAAATACCTTTCTGAGCCTGCTTTTTGAGTGAAGGATAATAAATGTAGMGAGTGTATGTAAAAAAGAAGCTGGTGAAGATGACAGGAGTTCTTACATTGCTCTGGCAGTGTCTTCAGCAGCATGACTTGCAAACGCAAGTCCCATCCTGTCATRACTGGCCACAGCTGCTGCCCAGTCACAATACATGTTCCTCATATCTACCAAAGTGGGATTCTTGTATCTCTTGGGAAATGATGGGCAGGAGGCAGGAATATTTGGATCAGGGGAAAGATGAGAGGGTGCTGTAGCAATTCTGGGAGACTTGTGGCCTAACATAGTCTCTCTTCTGGGTACCAGAACCTGAATGCTGTGTCATATCTTCACCTGTGACTTTTTGTCCTTGACCAATAGACTTTCCAAAGCAAAACACTTACCAGAGATTTGCTCTTGTCCCATAAAAGAAAATCTGACTGGTTCTGGACAATCCTCTGGGGCCGAGAGTTGGCCACTCTCATTACTTTTGTTTTAACTTAAGAGGAAGTTTGTTTCTTGCCATCCTTACATTTATAAGCCAAGTAATGAGGCCTGGCACTGACACTCTCCCTGGTGTTACCCAGCTCAGCAAGGAGTCGTGAGTTGTCAGTATGGACAGCCAGTATAGTGGTGCAAGAGTTAACTAAAATAAAAAGTACTGTTTCACAGCTCATTTTCCAGGACAACACTGAGGGCAGGTCAGCACTGGAGCCACTGTGAGGGAATGGAGGCTCAAGGCCTACCCAAAGGTCTTTGGAGTACTATAGCAAGGCAGCTGAAGCCAGGCTAGGTTCAGTTACATCTGTACTGCCTGTGAGAGCAGGACCTGCCCATGAGTCAGCTGCTTTCACCTAAGTCCAAGATACCCACCTGAGGAGCCAGCTAGTAGCACCCGAAAGGTCATCTGAGTGCACATCAATATGTAGCACACGTGGACAATCAGGGAATCAGGCCTTAATGAGAAGTGGRTGATTTAGCCTGACAGCACAGACATAGCTGTAGGAATATTTTTGAAGTGATATAATGTCAGTGCCTTTCACTTGGCAGGCCACATTCCAAAGGTCTATGTACTTTATGAAGCAGAGAATTAACACAGGTTTTCATGTCAAGGTCTATACTCTCCGTGTTAAACTGCAAAGAACCTTCAGATTACTGAATCTGTATCTTAGCATAAACAATCTGATGCATTTCGTGTTGCATCTGTGCCAGTGTAGATAGCAGTATTTTTCTTGGCAGCTAGGTGTCACTAGTGGTTTAGAAATGGCAGATAGAGTTTAATTCCAATGTTCTTTCTGCTACAACTCATTTATGGCCTTTCAGCCTCTTCCTGTACACCTCTGAAGAGAGTGTGGAGCTGCCCTTTCTACAGCTGAAGACTGAAATTGAAGGCTGAAATTAGATCCTCCTTTAGCCTTCTCTCCTTCAAGCTAAATAAACACAGTTCCCTCACTTCTCTTTGTATATTCGCTTAACCATCTTGGTGTCCCATCACAAGGCTTTATCTGTTTGTTGCTCTGTGTACTGAGGAGCTCAAAGACAAACACAGCCCTCCAGGCATGGTCTCACAAGTGCCAAGCAGAAGACAAGTATTACTTCCTTTGATTTGCTTGTAGTGCAGTAATACTATCCAGTACGTGGTTGTCTTCCATTGTCATATGGGTGCACTGTAAATGCCAGTTCYGCTTTCTGCCATTGGGAGGCCCAAGTCCTTTTCTGCAGAGCTGTTCCTCAGCCAGTCTGCAGCCAACATAGATGCATGGGCTTATTCCGTAACAGGTTCAAGCTCTGCATTTTTTTTCCCCTGAACTTCATGAGGTTTCTGGCAGCCTGTTTCTCCAGCCAGTTGAGGCCCACCTGAATGACTGCCCTGCCTTCCGGTGTATTGATTGCCCCTCGTCCCCTACTATGTGGTATCATCTGTGAACTTTCTGAGGATGCATTCTGTCTGTTCCCCCAGCTCGTTAGTATACATTAACCAGAATTGGCCCCTGGGGGACATTCCTATTAACTGTCTGTCAGCTGGACTTTGTAYGGCTGACCACAAATCCTGGTGTCTGCTAGTCCAGTTTTTCTCCCACCACCTAGTAGTCCATGTCTCTGGTGTAGGTCTTGCCGAGTTCTTACAAAAATACTATGAGAGACTGTTGTAAGTCTTTGTGTGCCTGGATGTGGTCTCCAGGAATATTTACTCCATAATCTTCCTAGAGACTGAGGTTAGTTGACAGGTAGCTTGGATGCCCCCTACTTGCTGATCTTGAACAGTTCTCAAACTACGCTCTCATGGTCACCACAGTCAAGATTGTCATCAGCTATCACATTTTTGACCAGTACTTCCTTATTTTTGAGTAGGGAAGGCAGCAGAGCACCTCACATAGTTAACCCATCCATCACATATGTTAAAGAGTTGTATCCAGACTCTTCAGAAATTTCCTGGGTTATTGCGCCCTGCAATGTTGTACTTTCAGTAGATATCTAACAATAATAGCACTATGTGGTGCTCACAAATGTCATAGGTTTTTATTTTCAAGACATGTATCAAAGATCACTTGAAGGTTAGAATGCTATGGAGGAAATCCAAGACCTACACAGTGCTTTTAAGCAAGGAACTTATGTAACCATTATATACTGAAATTCCTTCAGTGTGTTTCATAGTATAGATGGAAAGTCATTTTTTAATGTTCATCAAAGAAAATGTAAAGATTCAAAGAAATATACATAGCTCAGTGACATGGATTGCAGTATTTTTCTGTGTGAGCAAGGAATGAGTAAGGATTCACACTGGTAAACATATATCCTCTTTTTGTCTTATTTTTTTCTTTTTTTTGYGAGACAGAAATCCACTGCTGTGAAGTGGCTGGAGGAAGATGTACCTCAAAACTTGTTCTTTTTGTCAYTTGACTATAGCAATACCACTCCCACTGCTGTCCTGGCAGACAGAATGTGTCTCTAGGGTRTGCTTACATCTCATAAAAATTTCAATAGTTCTTCGAGTTTTTGACTTGCCTAGAGCCATGTTCCTGATCATCAACAACTCAGAACTAWTTTCCAGACATTCCTTCATCTCTGCTTAGGGTTTAGGTACAAGAGAATAAAAAAAATGGTAAAGCACATTTGAATAATGTGAAAGCAGTTCTTCATTATATTGTTCTTGGTTGCTGCTTGATATTTTGAATCAGACCTAGTTGGTTATGATCAAAGTCATTCTTGCTTCATGAATAATGAATGAAATAATCCATCTATCTGACCAAGAATCACTCAAAGCATTTTAAGGAAGAAGGATGATTAGACAGGTGTTTGAACATAATCCCCATGGCAAAAACATAAGATTTTCTGCAAAAGTAGCTTAAATATATACTCTAATAAAATGAAACAAAACTTCAGAGGCATATTGTTTTCAAAACAYAACAACTGGTCACATAAAGTAGACAATTTGTCTATGTTAAGATAGATCTCAGTTTGCCTGTATTCAACAGGCTGTCTTTTCAGTATCCCTTCCAACTCTGGATATTCCAAATAGCTCAAAGAAAGTTATCTAGGCATTATGAATATGAAATGGCGTCAGAARGACCTGGCAGATTAGGGAGTTATTGATTGCCAGAACTGCCTGTGTTTCTTCTTTAATAAAGAATGAGCTTCAGCTGCTTTGAACTGCATCAGTTCCACTGGTCTCATAGCACCAGGGCTATGCCAACAGACTTCATGTGATATCATCAAGAAATTTGGCTCACCGTAAGCAATCAATGTTTGCTTCCAGTTACTGTATGACTTGTACTGAAAATGACCTGAAATAGCCCCCACAATGGCTACAGGCCTATTTTTTGAAATCTGCAGCTTTTTATGTGTACTGAGGATAACCACACACCATCGACAATTGTTGTCCGTTGACATCTCCTGTGTCCATATGGTTGGCACCTCAATTTACTGCCTGATATCCCTCAAAATCCAATGCATGACTGCCCAATATCCTCATTTAATACATCTATCTTTGCTGTGTGCCATCATGTCATTTACTTCTTGCCATTCTCTGCCTGTCTGCTGTACACGTGCATAGCTGCAAGAATGGAACTCAGGAGAGTTGCTAAAACTTCTTAAAGGTAATCTCCCATTCCACATGAAAAGTCCTAGAAAGCAGATGCTACCCTCTACCCTTAATCTTTGACCTTTTCCATTACAGCTGAAAATTTACGTGGCTCAGACCAATTTGCTGCTTGGAGTGGGGATCATTCAGGCACCAAGATACGACTTCTAGGTCTATTTTCAGCATAATACATAGGAATTAGTTAGAATATGGAAGTGCTGGAAGTTTTATAGGTCTCTATGATATTCAGATGTATATTCAAACACTTTCAGTCTTGGTATACTTTGAGGGTTGGTAAACCCTCAGATTTAGCACCAAGAAACAACCAGGTCTGTGGAAGAATGAGGACTGTAAGTGAAATTTTAATCTATTCTCTGCATGGCAAGGCCTGACTGAGCTCTGGTTTCCTTCTCATTCTCTCCACGTCTTTTAGCTCCCCCACCTTTTTTTCCCTGCAGGCAAATGTATACTTTAACTTAACATTTCTGGGCCTTTGCAGTTCTGACTCCTTCAGAAATGATCTTAAGACCTTTGAAAGCGGAAAAGAAGTATTTGAGATGGGCTTTTGGGGCAGAAAAAAGCACTACAATCTGAGTTTATGGTATACAAAGGAGGTGATTTTTATCTTCTTTATACTGATTTCAATCCAAGGACAGCATCAGCTACCTCAGTAAAATACCACTAGTGTATAGCATGCCTATGTGAGTTTTCAGAGTTCACAAGCTTGTATTGCTCATCTCTCACACTGAAGTTAGTATGAAGTTGATCACTGGCAAGTATACATCTGAAAAGTATGTCCTTGCCCACTAGATGTTAGACAAAATGGAATTCAACCTTACATGCTAGAGCTGTCCCTACATTCAAGATTATTTTTCTGATCTGGATGTGGATAGGCATGTGGTGCTGTATATAGTGCAGGAACCCCTACACTGAGGGACAGTTAGGTCCTGCTTTTGCTTCTGTTGAAGCCACTACCTTGCAAGGGAGAAGGAACAAGCCTTTCAAATGAGCCCTTATAGATTTGAACGATTGTCTATTCTATTTTGCATAATCCAAATAATACTTTCTGGAGGATCAGTTGCACACACAGAATYAAGTCACTGATCTTTTACGTTTACATTTGGTGTCGATTACAAACTAAAATATGCTGTCAGCTGTACTATATATACTACAATATACTATAGTATATACAGAATCATTGCTAGCAATATGCTATTTCTGCTTTGGAGCAAAAAATCCACTTAGCTTCCTATTCTCTGTAGAATTTACATGATACAGTTCTAAAAGACATAAGGAAAAGTAGTTAACATGCCACTAATTATATTACTGTCACAGAATGGATTTTAACCATTAACTTTGAAATTAAAAGTGACATAAAGCTAATGTCACTGCTAACGAGTGTATTTCTGAAAAAAAAACAGAGCATGAAACAAATGAAAATGCATGGAAGTCAGAGCTGGTATCATCTTAAAATGAGAAGAGAATTGCAAGCCAGGCAAAACAAGATTATATCTTGCAATTATTTTCCCAGCTGATAAGAATAAAATCTGCTTTCCTGTTAGGCTTTTAACAGTCCCCAGAATAAATCTTCCCATTTCTACTGTTAATTAATTAATAAGTGTTGGGGGAGAGGGTGGCAAATGAAAGATTCTGATTGCATATCTCAGATAAATGCTTTGTGCAGCCAGATGCTATCAGGTAGAATCTATGATTGCAGCTCTGAGTTATCACTTGAAAAGTAAGATGTGTCTGTTGAATTTTGTTTTCATTAGGGAGTGCTGGATGGAAAGTTCATCTCTACAGTAAGACTGGTTGCTGTTTCACTATGTTCTACCAATACTGTTTTATAGATTGTAAATTCTATCTTTTTTATCAATTACTTACTTTTTTTCATTAATAGAAAAATTGGTCTTTCCTGAGCTGTAAATGTGTTTCTTTATTAGAGGGAAAACAGCATAAAAGAAAAAGGTAGCTACTTTATTCTCTCACAAAAGAATATGAGAAACCAAAGAGCCTGAGAAGAAATCAGTCGCAAACTGTGACTACCTTCACCAGTAAATTCCCAACTGTATTGCAGCCTTCTGTCACAAAGCTTAGGTAGATCTTGCAGCATGCCTGGAAAGWCAGTCCTGAATGCCATTTCAATCCAAGAGGAAAGCAGGTGCCAAAACAAAGCATCCACTTCAGAAAAATGGAGAAGCAAGCAACCCGCTGACTGTAGTGAAAGAGTCCAGTTTCGCTGCCTGCGGCTAGCTGCAGGTGCAGCTTCGCTAGGGTTACAGCYTTTCTATTGATAACCTCCACTGAGAGAAGCATTAGGTCACGCGTTGCAGTAGAGCTGTACTGTCATTTTGTTTCCTTCTTCCCATTCCAGCTGTATGCAGCCCTAGTGGCGGAGTGACATGAGATCACTTCTGTGAGCAGATCTCAGAGACTCACTTCATCTGTATGTCTTGTGAAATACAATGCAAAATTACGCTGTAAGAAAGGGAAAAACTACTCTAGAGGAAGGCTCTGTGGGCAAAACATTGGAACAGGGACCCCCAATACAGTCTTCGGACAAAGAAAACCAAGAGCTACCAAGCAAACTGCTTCTAAAGGCAGCAGATTCAAAAGGGATGTTTTTCTTTATTTTTCATAGAGACTGTARGAGCTGAAGATATGCAGTGAATAACTATTCAGTTTAAAATCTAAGTTATGCTTCTGACTAACAATTCTACATTAAGATCATTTCCAGAATATTTTAGGGTTTTCTGTGTTAAACTTCTTCACTGGTATTGTGCTTGTTGTGGTCAGAACTCTTAGGAGCTAGACTAGCAAAATGCAAAAATGGCTCCCAATTTGCGGGCTGAGTGATGTACAGCAATGTATCCCTCAGAAAGGAACCACTCAAATAGCTTGAAATCAAAGCAAGATAGCCAAACTGACAAAGAACATGACAGGAAAGAATGACAAAATTTCTTTGCTATGRTCACCAGCTGTCAATGAACTTAGTGGCATATGTCTGCAAAAGATCAGGAAAGATGAAAGATTTATTGGTTTTGGAGAAGGTGAACATAAGTGTAACACTAAGCATTTACATGCTTTTTCCCAACCCTGGGTCACCAAAATAGACCTTGTCTCCACTTAATGCTGTAGCACAGTTGTTCGGATGTGATACCAGGGGAGCAGGTCTACTGGCCAGGGATYAGGAGAGCACCTCAGGTTCTGGCCTGCCACTCCTAGCGTTACTCTCCACTCTTGCTTCAGAAGAAAACTTTACTATTGCCAGAATCAATTTTTCACCACGTGGAAGATGGCCTCCTTAGTCAGGACAAGTCTGAAATTCACTGTTTTTTCACTTCTCTCCTCCTCAAGCTGTTCAGGTGGCATGATTGGCTACAACATGATACTTAGTCTTCATTCCAAGCCAATCCTTCTCCTCTGCTGCTTCTGCAGCCATTTTGCTGAAAGTTACTTGTTTTCTTTCCCCAGAGCCAGTGTCACTGTTCAGTTCACTCTGGTTTGGGTAAAAGGCTTACCAGGAATTTTAATACAAAATGATTTTTAGAAGAACAGATACATGCCATATGCCAAGAGAACAATTAAGGAGTCATTGTTAGTTTTCAGCTGRATTTAATGCTGTGAACATGGAATGCGTTTTCTTTTGCATGTCTGTAGAACATCATTAATCACTCTGTTTCTGGCTTCCAGGGCCTTGTTCTTGTCATGTTCCTCCTCTGCCTCTTCTAAACGTTGTTTACTAACAGTTAGCTATATTGTGAGAGATTTAAAAGCCTCAGCTGAGATCAGGACCCTGTCAAGCTGCACAGACTTTTATCATCTTCTTTGACCCTCTCTGTCTGTCTTCTTTTTCTCTGTCGGCATCTGACTGGGTCATGATTTAGGTCCCTCTTCTCCTCCTACGGTTAGGATTGTCCGCTATGACTTTTCTTTGCCATCAGTACTAGTTCTTTTTCTTAACTGTAAATTCTTTCAAGTTTCTAAAAATAAATCACCCTATTTCCTTGCCTTATGATAGCTTTTATCTAGTTACAAATTTTTAGAAAATTTTCAGTTTGTCAAAAATACAAAGCAAACCAAAACCAAAAGAAAAAGGAAAAAAGGAACGAGAAATATTATTTTCTCCACAGACAGTAGCAAAAAGGAAAAATAAGGGAAGAAAGAAAAATAAACCTGCTTCTAAAAGTCAATTTTATGAAATATCTTCRACTACAGATTGACATACAATGATGTATAAAAATGTATAATGAAATAGAAATATATGAAAAACTTTCAGAAAAGTTGTATTCTAGCACCAAATAGAAAAATACATTTTCTTTATTAAAATCTGGGGTATGAATACCATTTCCATGACGAAATATTTCCTTCCTTTGTCTGAAGTTATGTCTTTAGATTCGATGGATTTTTTCTTCTTTGAATTTTTCTAATGGCTTTCGAAATCCAGTTTTGCTTTGATCTCCACAATTACCAATGGGTTCCACAGTTTTAGTTTGTGAAAAAGTGCTTCCTTYTGTTGACTTTGAAGCTGCTAATAACTTCAGTTAATGTCCCCTATTTCTTGTATTGTAGGAAATTGTAAATAATCATCTCTTTTTCCAGGCTGGCAAATCCTGGTCTAGATACATCTGGTGTAGTGGTTTTCATCATAAAATCTAAAATGATATTAAACCTTTGTAAACTAGGTAACTCACACTGCACAAACTWCTTGTAAGCCTAGTTCCAAACTTATTTACTCTTGAGACCCTGTTATTTAAAAGTCACTCCCTTTAATAACAGAAATTATTTAACTGCTCAGAATATGATCTCCTTTGTTTAAATAATTGCTGATGCCAAAATTGTTCAAGCCTTGTTGCTCATTCTCAAACAATAACATAATTTGAGCTGCTCCCATTTGCTCCTGTCTTGCTACTGATAGTGTCTGAGGTTGGTGTGAGGTACATTAGAAGATGTATCTACCAGCCTGAAGCCTGAAGACATTGTGTGCTCTACTGTTATTCCAGACCAATATATTTGAAAGATTATGCTATCCTCAACCCTAAGACTTTACATATCTTAGTGGATAAGATGTGTGACACAGAGAGCTTTTGTCTGATTATCATCACTAAGGATACCATTTTTCTGTTGATAAACAAACTCTATATTAGCTTTCAGTTGAATATKTATCATTCAGTAATGATATGTTGAGTAATCATTCTCTAAAATATCCGTAGCCAATTTTTTTTTTTCTGGAAAAGCTACAAAGGAAAAACATCATGTTTGTAAATGAACAAGGGCAAAAATAAATATACTTTTAAAATTCTGGCTGCTTTAAATCTCTTCCTCTCTCATTCACAGGGCACAACACTCTTAGCTGTGCTATTGTGGTCAAAATACTCTTTTTTCAATTTGCGTATGTGCAATTTCCATTGATCTCTGTGACACTGCATGGAAGTAAAAGAGAGATTTTTCTTTTCTTTTGAGTTTTTCTATCCTATGCACTATTTTCAATCAGCACATCCCCAAATCACATCTTTGTCAATGGCAAACCTATGCGCAAGGAGCCCTTTGGATCAGGGGAAGATGGCTGCTACCTTTTTGTGCAGCTAAGTTTGTTCAGAGAGAGGAATGCCTGGATAAGGTAGTGTAGGACAGGCAAAGAAAGGAAGAGAGCGAAGAGATGAATACCTGCCCCTGCTGCAGGATGTGCAAATCTGCTGAGGTGAGAAGAAGGTAGATATGCATCAGAAGTGATGCACTAAGGTCAGCTTTGCAGAGTTTTCTACAATCAGGATAGTAACGATAACTTCCTCACCCTTCAAGGACACAAGTGAGCAGAGGGAGAGTTGGTTATACAGTCTTTTTATTTATATTCTCTCTGAGCTGGTCACTTCTAGTTTTCTGTATTACAGAATTTAAGTATTTTGGCTGATACTCTAATATCCTCACTTTTTTGAAATTAAAAGCTTTCTTGTTTTTTCTTTAGGAGTTCACTTTAAGGAGAAGGTCTGAGAGACTGCCACTAAAGAATATGGGGGAGAAAGCAGGGATCTGCAGTAGTAGGACCACAGCATTCAGTAACATAGAATCTCAAATTTATTTGCTGAACAGGATGGGTATAGTGGGTGGATAGCAATTTCTATCCTAAGGTTCCTGTTGTGCATCATACATGTTCTGCACAGACACACACCAGTCATGGCCATTGCTCCTCTAGTCCTGTTGTGACCGGCACTGTAGACCCAGGGAAACAGGACAATCAGTCCCAGTTGTCAATATGTCCAAGTCCTTTTCTGGTGGTCTAGTTTCCACATCTAGTGGTTCTACCTCAGACTCAGTCTGCTGCTCCATGTTAGWTATCTGTGTCTCTTTCCTGTTCCCTCCCAAGCCTTCCAGGGGCTTCTTTTCACTGTTTATTACTTTCAAACTTAAGATGATTGGCATAAGCTACCAATGGCCTRTTTGATCACGTAGCTTCAGGATAGTCTTTGATTTTCTTCATATCTAAAGCTAGTTAGTAGTCATTGCCTGGGTTACTGTCACCTTCTGATTTTACTCTCAAAATTTCTTATGAAGGTGTAAAATTATTCAGCTGTGCTTTTTTGGCTCTTCCCCACACATACCTAAGCCAGTAGAGAAGGCAGATATAGTTCAGGTCTCATTTAGCAGTGCTTTCAGGTAGGCCCTCTCCCATAACACTTACCTATACTTCTTTGTTTTTCCAGTGCGAACCAGGACTATCTCATCAGTTAGAGCTGGGCAGGTGTAGTCAGGCCTCATTTTACATGAGTGTTACCTTCGGGTAGTTCTCATCTTGTGACACAGATCCACCTCAGTGCTCTGGTTGAGTCATGGTCTTGTCACATGTTACTTTTAGCATCTTCAGTTTTGCACTGTGTTAATACTCGTTATTAGCTGCTGTGTTCAGCTAGGTAAAGAAGGTAGGTATATCAACATGTTCCTGAAAAACAGGCATGAGCCAGAAGAAACTAGCTGACGTATACTAAGTCTTGTCACAAAATGCTGGTAAATATACACTCAGAGAGTCTGAAGCAGTCTGTCAGGTTCGTGGGTTTTGACTGATTTCAAAACAATACATTGATTAGAACTTCACAAAGTAATTTGCAAAAGAGATTATTCAAACAGGAATGTGTCAAAATTACTGAGATAATGTAATGCTTTTTGTATAGTATACCATTTAAAATAAACATACTTTCAGCTTATCTGTCTTCCAATAGCTCCAGAGTATTATAATTGTTCTTGGATGGTTTAGTGCAGGAATTTGGCCGATAAACCAAGATAGGACATTTTAAACAAATTTTCTCTTTAAAAGAATCACATGATTTTCCTGCCTTGGCATGATTTCTCACAGTGACTGAGCCAGATATTTCCAGTACAGAGGTCCAACTGATGAGCTGACAGAATATTATCATGTCTTATTGGAGTCACACATGGCTTACTGTTACAGCTTTATATCAACAAGAATCCAAAGACTACGAGCATTAGAAATAAGTTTGTTATTTATAAGAAAGAAAGAAGATTACAGGCAATGTTATTTGCACTAAGAGCCAGACTTAGTTTGTTTTGATTCCTAAACTTCTTGCCAGATTTTTCCATGGATTTTTGTGTTGCACACTGTAATCAAATTTGTTTTGCTGTGAATTTCTAACAGGAATAGTGATAAATAACTGCTAACATATTATAATAATTCAGTTATATGAATTTTCAGTTTGTCCTTACAGGATACTGCCTGATGACCCTTCTGAGATGGCAGAATTTCAAAATCCTTTTGGCGATGAAAATGCATGATTTGAAGCATTCCTGCCGTTACATATACATGTAGCTTTCTGAAATCTAGCTTGATTTAATCATGATATTCATTCATCTAGAAAACTCTGGATATAACAGATGCAGTCCACACACATTTTGTTTGGACTTTAATGCAAAGTTAATAGGACCTTTCATTCTTCATCCGTTTCTCTGATTGTGGACCAGTTTGCAGTCATGCACAGTTATATTTTTGCTTAACTTTAATACAGTGAGACTGCCTGATTCTGAGTGCAGTTTGGATTGAAAYTCTTTTTGCATTGGAGCACATGATAAAACTTTCATTGATTTCTGTAAGGTTCATGAACTTCACCTGTGTTTATTTTATTAAGCTTGAATGATATAATTCGTATCTGGTTCTGAATTTCAAACACTAAAACACACAATGCTACTATCAGGTAGGGCAGATATTTATTTGGATAGGGACTATTCAACTTCCTGCTGTGCCTCCATTATTGAAGCTAAAACTGGCTAAGACACATCATCCAACCTCTTGAAAGCTGCTGGCAAGCTACACAAAATGCATTGTACCAGTTTCCTGACAATTGCCCCAGCATCTTATTAACTTCTCTACCCATAGTAAGGTATAAATCATAGCATGATGCATTCAAATTTGCTGACCCTTAAACATTACTACAGCRGTTGACATGGGTTGTGTGCAGAACTGAACATTTAGTCAGAGTTGGTTCAAATCATGGAAAAATAATTTTGCAATGTATTGCCATTCTGAAATTTCTCTGATACTGAAGGCTTAAGAGAAGAGGCTTTAGTTTTTCCATCCACGTTTGTGACCTTTTAAAAAAAGAATATTCAAATATTTATTTTTTCTGGTTTCTATTTTTTCCCATCAAGTGTAAAAATAAATAAAGTTCAAGGTTTATTTAGGTTGTTTTTTTTCCCCAACTATTTTTTGTCTTTACTAGTCTACAACTATTTAAACTTGCTCCTGTTCTGAAAGTCTTTTCAGACCTGCACCTGCAAACTTTTCCAAAGGTATAGAAGTGCTGAAAAATTCACACTGCAGCAATGAAATGTGTATAAAAAACAAAAGAACCAGAGGGAAGATGGTAGACATCAATCTACTGAACAAAGAAGCAAAAAGGTCAGGGGGGAGAGAGGAGGAATTTGACATTTGACATKAAAATCAACTGTATTTCTATGAGAACACAACAATCATGGAGAATAGTTGATAAGTAAATGTTTCTTTAAAAAAGCCTTTGGAATGAAAAGTTTGATCGCTTTGCTTGAGCTATATATCACCTAGTTCTCTTGGCTAATTTGCATAAAATAAAATCAATTGTAATCATTCAGGTTTGGGGTAAGGTCTTTGTACTAAAGCAAGGAAAAAATTGTCACCTACTGAAAGTCCAGAAATTACCACTCTCTTAGCGAACAGAGGACACCTGAACATACCAGCTCTCTGTTTCTCCAGGATGCCTTATTCTCTTGGGCCTGAGATGGAGCTAGGAGTGTGGTCCTTGCTTGTCTCCTAAATGCACCTCATATTCTACTTTGACTGTCACAAGGGAGATTTGAGAACACAGAGGGTGTGATTCAACTTTTAGTGGGTGTACCRGGAGTCAGGAAATTTACCATCTCTTTTGGCTTCTGTTGCCATTACAAATTGAGACCTCTGTATCTTGATCTCCCTTATCATAACAAGAGTTCAACAGCACTTACCGGTTTTTGTAAAGTTTAAAAAACCCCCAAAGATGCAAAATTATATTCTTATTATTTTACTGATACGTCATTAATAATAACAATTTTYAAATAGTCTGTTCAAATTATTAAATTCATATATTTCCAATTACTCAAATAGTCCATACTTATACTTTCTTAATCTGATTGCATTAGAAAGATTAGGCAATGCAATATTTACATTAATCATTCCTTACACTTCTGTGTATCGCTTCTTTCCAAATGTATCTTGCTGTAATTTTTCCCAGACCTACCTGGATATAGTGAAGAAGTTCAGCTTCTCGCTCCTGCTTTAGAAGATCATTGTAGAGATGAGTTGTTTATCATTTAGACTATAGTATAGAAGAATGATTTATAATATTTACTCAGCAGGCAGAGAAATTAGTACAGAGTAATATGTAAGTTATTGTGCCAAGCTGAATAAACCTATTCATGCAGGATAATTGTGTAATACCCTAGTCACTAAGTTACTTAAGGATACATACATAAACGTCTGAATTTTAAAAATTATGCTCAAATATCAGATTTAAGATGTTTCATATTTTTATGARAGGATAAAAGAAGGGAACCGGCAAAAGTAGTGGCTTAAATTCAAAATTTGGCAAGATACTGGAACATGCGCCCAGCGTAAGTATAACTAGCTATGTCAAAATCAATGAATCTTAGGGTTCCTTGCAGAGTCGCTCTAACTCTTCAACAGCATCTTATGACAACATCATGAGAATTCAGAAAGAAGCTGGGACGTGAACAAATAATTTCATAGTATAAGCCTGCAGTAACAGTACCCACTACTCAGAATGAAATACATCACTGAAAAATAAATCAGCTGTCACAGCCCAAACACATCCTGCTTTAAATAAAACAATTTATTTTCTCAGCTGCTTTCAAGACTATAATGTGAGAGATTAATTTGTTTCTATTACCTACTAATGAGAGTCTTGCATTACAAACATGAATACTAGATGACAGAATATTGATGAGTCTTAGTTAAGGTATTTAAGAGCCTGTAAAGGAAAGAACAGAATCAGAGATTACTATAGTTACTGGCTAAATTCTTCTGTGCCTATCATAATAATTTCATAATAAAGCTCCCCTGAACTTTCTGTAACTCAGGATCTAAACTCCTTTCCCAGCTTTTAAAAATGGTTTTATAGGTGGATGATCCTTCTCCCCTAAATTAGCAGCAAAATTCTCACTGATTACAGTCTCAACAAGAACAGGTTCTAAAATGGCTGCTTCTGAAATGTTTAAGTGAAGATTTCAGTTATAAATCTGTTTTTTTCAGAGATGGTCTTGAGTCACAACATTTTTATTCTTTTCAGCTGACTCTAGAACTCAGCTGTACATATGAAACTGCTGTTACAAAGCAGTGATACCAACTAAAAAGGACATTAAAAGGGCTTTCAAACCAACTAGGAAAGGAACAAAAGGTAAAATCAGATACCAGTCCTGGTGAAATGAAACTCACAACAGTATCTGTATTCTGCATCTGTCCAGCATATGTAATTTCTGGCAATGAGTAACTACTGATGGAGAAGTAAATACCGAAGAATGACAAAAGARTCAGGCTCAACACCACAGCTGTAAAAATCAGGCAGGGCAAAGTTAATAATGAAATAACATTGGTGAGTGAAAACTGTTACAGTTTTTTTGACTCTTCCTGTTTTTTTWAAAAAAAGATTCTTTAAAAATGATCCTGTCTTGCACATGCTACAGTCAAGGAGATATTGATATGTCATAGTACAAAAGCAAAATTGTATTTTGACCTACTAAAGAGAGCTTTTGAGATAGATGCAGACATATCAGAAGAGGACAGATAACCACTTCTTCCACTGCTTAGTAAGTTGACGTTAGGTTGTCCTTTTCACTCTGCACAAAATAAAAATGCTCCCTAGACTAAAAGGCATATGAAAGCCAGACATTGCTAGACAACTGTTTGTATTTAACATGAAATGCAGGGTTTTTTTGTGGGTAGGTCATAAACATTCAGTTCAAGAAGAAATGAAGTAGAGAAATGCTGTCCTCATGATTTATCTTTTTATGAAATTCTTTTTAGGTTCATTGTACTTCAAAGATATTTTTCAGAATATTTCTTCTTTCAAGATCTAGAGAGAGCATTATAGGATACTACAAAACAGGCACATGATAGTCTTCATAAGATAGAGGGTCATTTTGGTCCTTTAGTACAAAGTCTYGTGTCAGGAAAAGGAGGATTCATCCCAGTGGAACAATATTTGATTCTTGGCCCAGTGCTGATTCTCAGACTGCAGAAACAGTGCTCCATTCTTTTCCAGGACACTTCCCAAGATGACGCCCTTCCTCAGTGAAAACCCAATGAGCAGAGTGTGTTAGTTCAGAGTATAATGACCCCCTTTTTTTTTCTTYACGGGAATAAACTGCAGAAAGGGGGTTCAGCACTTATTTTTTTTCTGTATGTCACAAGCCAAACAGCTGATGGCTTCATAATTCCAAGGGAACRCAATGACCTTGGAAAGTGGTAGCCATACAAGGACAGACACTACCTTAAGCATCTACATCTCACCTGACAGAAGACTTTAAGTATTTAGGACAGACATTTTAAATGAGAGTCTGTTACACTGGGGACTTTATATGGGGGAAAGCARTAATATACTCTCCAAGCAACCCGTTCTGCTAAAAGTAGGCTGCCATATTTCATATGATATAGGGGTCTTCCTGTGTTTATATAGCTTCATTGTAAGAATGCATGAGTATGGCTAGTTCTGAGTCCAGTAGGAAATGATGCAACCCCTGGCACTTTGTAGATTATCACCATTATTTTTGCCACTTCACAAGATGTATTCCGATCTGAGAGTTAAAGAAGTCTAGCAGGTCTGAAGTCTGTACAGTTACCTGATCTAAGGACAGGTACTGGATATAGAAAGTATTTTATATAGGGTACAAGCCCTTCTTTTGACCAGGATCGTCAGCTGGATGTTGTATTTCATTAGCCATACAGGAAGCCAGAAGRCAGTGCTGCTCATGCTTGAAGTCACTGAGATACTAAATAGTAAATGAGTACAGTGCAGGAAGCCGTCTGAGATTTTAAGTTACATACAAACTGGAAAAACCTTGCAGGACCATAACCTCAGTTCCARCCTGGAGTTCATGATCTTCAAGTATGTCATAAGCTTTGCAACTCTGAATGTATGCTTGCAAGAATGTATGTCTGTATGCACCCTACTGAATAAAAAAGTTATCTACCTGAGGATAGCTGACACCTACAAATTTATGGCATTAAAAATTTGGGATCCTGGTCTACTTTCTCATTGCTATTTCAATATTATGTTTGCTATAACAAAGCACATAAACACAGCCACTCTCATTTAAAAATTAAAATACCAAGCTAGGTTTTCTATAAAAACAAAATTTTGAAAAAGCTTGTCTGGCTCTCTGGACTATTGGCTGAATCTAGTGACTAACACTGGGCCTGCTCTGCTCTTCTTGCTCAGGTACTGTGGAACTGTAGGGTGACTGCTGAGGAAGGGAGGAAGGGTGACTGCTTCTGCCTACCTTGCTGTGATGTTCAACTCCCAGCTCACCTTCTCTTGTTTATGGAGCAGAGCTGGTTTGCCAATAATAACCGATAGCTAACCATGCTAGCTTCAGCCTATAGTCCAGATGATCAGGCGTAAGTCTGTAGTGATGAGGCAGGTTTGAGATCAAGCCAGAAAGTCAAGTCACAATGTCAGGATCAGGTGAGAATCAGGAAGGTACAAGACTGGGCCAAGGTGCACCAGCAGCGTCGGTCAAGCAAAGACTAAGAGCGAGATCCTGAGTCCCAAGCAGTTCCCAAGTGAAGGAGGGGCAGGCCCTCACTGAGGCTTCTCGCAGCTCTCTCTCTTGGCAGACTGCTGCATTATCAAAAATCAGCTGTGAGCCCAGGGAGCCAAACCCCTAGGAGGGAGGACATGTGCTCGAGTCCCTGRCAGTGTGACTGTTGCAAGTTTGAAAAATGTCTATTATCTGAAGGAAACCTAAAAAAAAGATGTTAACATTCTAAAAAGAATAAATTCGTACTTACTTTTTGTTCACTTTAGGGTGTTTTCTTAAACATTGCRTAGACATCTGTTGTAATTTTGGAAAGGAGGTGCTGTATTCCTCCCATTCAGCTTTATCTTAAAAGTAGAAGTAACATAGCATTCTCATAATAAATGTTCATGCCTGAACTATGGACTCAGAGCACTTAATTGCCAAATACCTGCTTACTTTTCAACTCTGTGCACAAGCTGCTACCAACTTGCCTTGATACTTACCAAAGAGGCTAAATTCTAAAAGATACTAGCTAATGACATGACAGTTAAAACATTTAATAAAAGTCAGTAAGACCTAGGTGATAAAATCCATTCATACTTTTCCTTGCAGCTGTTCTTCTAAACCATGCTCTTCACTGGGACTGTCCCTCTTTTGGTCCTGTACTGGATTGTTGAAGATCARTGGGTGACTTTGTGTGAGGCATCTAATATTTTCATCTATGGAAATAAGGCATATATTGCATAGCAAGGATGCCAGATGATTGTCTATGTTCTTTGACTGAGTTTCAGTACCTTCACATCTTTCTAGGATATCACAGTGAATGTTCTCAAATGTCTGCAGCTTCTACTGAGTGTGAGTGAAGAACAGGYAGGAGTAAGTAGCGCAAAGTAGACACTTTGTAATGTTATCAGCTCTCACCCRTCTCACCAAGCAGGTTCAGGGATCCCTGAAACAAACATCAAGCTTCAGATAAATTTTCTGCCAAATTCCCTCAGCAGCTTTCTGGTTCTGAAACTTGTTTTTGCCTTTTATGCACTGTGTTTTCCAAGAACCAGCAGACACTGATCATAAAAAGTCTGTTGTCATCCTAATTACTTAACAGATTTCAGAAACCCAGATCTGGCTTAACATCTGTCACTTGAAACTTGGAGGATGTAGTTCTAGCCCCCTTGTAATCCACAGGATCCTAGGAACCGTTTTTCTTCCCTCTATTCTTTTTTCTCCTGCCCAAGTTGCCCTTACAGGATCTTTGTGACTCTTAGCACCCTAGCTACCTCAGAGTTCAGCTAGCATASAGTGTATTTGGGAATTTGCCACCTTTCCAACTGATAGAGGCTCATTCAGTCCTTGGAAATTAAAAAGGCAGATGAAAAGGTAATGTGATGTTATTTTTTGAAGCCTTTTGATTTTAAAACAGTGCAACGCTTTTTTTTCTTTTTTTTTCTTTCTCCCCCCCCCCCTTTTTTTTAAGTGGTAAAGCTGCCTTTTGGAGAAATAGGTCTAAACTATTAATTGGAGGCTGACAAGGCAGGATATGGCACTTTCTATTCTAAAGAAAACCAACTCTAAAGYAAAGCAGACTGTTAAATTAAGTAGATAGGAAATACAGAGTGAAGTCTGAAATTTTGACTTTAATTCCAAYCCTTGTGTTTATGCTGTAAAATAAAGCCATACTTTATATATTTTTAAATTATTTATAAAATAGTAAGATTCACAAATTCATTCAATCTGGTATTGTTTATAGAGTCTTACAAACAGCAATTCTGAATCCAATGGGCAACAGCTGCACTCAGCAATGACTAGAATCTCTTTAGTCTGAAAAAGTAAAATTTTGAGAAATCTCTGCATTTCCCATCCCAGGTCTGCAAAACAAGGTGTTACATCAGGACAGTCTGTTGGAAAAATAAACATTTATATACTTCCTTTAAAAAAAAAAAATCAGAACCTCCTTGAGGAATCGCTTGGGGGGAAAGAAGAAAGAAGTTGTTAAGTGTGAGGAAATGTTTATGGAACTGCATGATGATTTCACTCTCCTAAATGGAATTCCTTTCAGTCGTCATTGAGCAGAGTAGCCTGTAGATGGGAAGTTAGTCTAAGCTGGCTAAAAGAAGTTAATCAACTTATCATCTAAGACTCATTCTACACTCAGTGGAGAAAGAAGAAAAGGTCTTCTATAACAAAGGAGTGATGGAGCTCATTTTACACACTCTAGGAACCGGACTTTCCTCGTTGACTACAGACTCCTAGGAAGTCCCTAGCCTACAAATTTTGCCAGCTCAGCCAAATACTTGACATGAAGAGGTGTGATTATCACCCCAAAATCTCCGTTCTGGAGGCTGGGGAAGGTTTGGGGGGCTTGGTCTTTTTTTTGTGTACAATGTGGTCTTTTCCTTGATATATTTCCAAGAACTGTTGTTTGTCTTCTATAAGGCCAAACTGTTGCATTTTTCCCCTTTTCAACGGACAGGTTGACACAGTTTAGACAGTTGCCAGAGGGTGAATCCTGCTGTCAGGAACTGGTACAGCAATTGGCTCCAAGAAGTCTCTCCCCAATTCCCTTATACATTGGAGAATGTGAAGGAGCTTTACACCACTGAATTCAGCTCTTACCCATAAGTCCTATTTGCAAACTCTTTCGCATCAAGAAAGAAGAGAATTGGCAGGAGCTTGATATGCTTTATAGTTTCTGATTGCAGCTGGAATTTAGGGATCACTTTTCAGTTCATTCTAATTTCATCCTGCCAAGGGCTTCTGAAGGATCTGGACTTTTCCAGTGTCCATCTGCTCTTCTGCCTCCACCAGATAGCTCTGTGGGGAAGAAAAAATACTCTTCATTTTGGAAAGTTCCCCTCATATAATCTTTTCTCTTTCCCATTTATTATAGAAAAGGAGAATTGCTGGGAGAGGCTCAGTAGAACATTCACAATCTTCTACACCCTTAWTGAGGCTTGCAGCAAACTTACAGTGAAATTAAAGAATGTAGTTCTTCTGTACCAGTGTCTCCTGACCAAACTTTTACACTCGTTGTGCAAAAGTTTACTTTTTCCTTTTCCGAGAAACTCCCTAAGACTTTTAAAGGCCTGTTTAGCATATTGAATTCTAGTGTATCTTTCCAATCTCTTATGCTATGCTGATTACATTCCAAAAACAGAGGTACCATAACAGAGTCAATCAGTTGTCAGGCTTCAGGCTTACAATGAATAGGGCCAGCTGCTGTCTACCCTTCTTATGGAATTCAGCCACACAAAACTGTGAGAGAACAGGCATAGGTACTAAAAAAATGGTGTGTGTTCAGTATTTTCAGGGCATTTCTTCTGTTGTTGGGGAGTGTTTGCACTGTTCTACTGCAGACTTTGAGATCCTG
>NW_028186451.1:582036-610305 GCF_003343005.1 Rhea americana
AAAAACAGTGGAGAGATGACAATGAAGGTAAATCTTTTCTGATTTTTATGCCTGCCCCCTTCTTCATTTGAAATCTTCTATTGTGGGAGTATTTTTCCTCCAGATAAAAGCTTCATCTGAGATTCAGACGTATTTGGGTTTGAATTCCAGACACTGACTTGGAAAATCCTGCATTGCAAATGGAAAAAGTGATACCTGATTCTAATGGTTCACTGTAGCTTTAGTATGCTCTCATCTAGTGGCAACGCTTTCTTAGCATACTGTGCTAAACAAAGTACTCTTTAATGAGGGCCTGCAAATGATTTGCAAGTCTTGTAGAGGGAAGAACTCMGAAGTTTGCCTTACATAGTTGCTATCATAGTTGAATTCTAATGTGCTGTGGAATGAAAAACTGTACTTCTGTACATATGTGGATATGTGTGCATATGTGAGTGTAAAAGCGTTGCTTCATAAGCTCTGCAGGTATGTCCAAGCAAGGCTGCCTTTAAGCCAGATTGCACTTTGTTGAAATGTAAGCTATCTACCTTACCATCTCTGATTTTTATCACTCATTTACCTATCTTCTGACTGTTTGGCTTTTGATTTTCCAGTATGGTTTCAATCATGTACAGGCTTGCAGCCAGGGAGTTATCTTCAGTGTGGACAAAAAAGCTCAGATGTGGATGCATTTGCAGAAAATTGTTCAGCAAACTGAATGGTGCCTTAGTTTTGTTGCCCTTTGCAGCTATCTGTTTTCCCCTCTTCTAAGCCAGTTAAATGAATAGGATTTTAAAATCTTGTTAGACATTAATTAGGTCATGAAGGTCATGCCACAAAATAACATCTGGAGGACAGGAGAAATCATTCAATCAATACAAGCATAATTTTTCAGTTACTGAGGTCTTTTCTTCCGTACTGCATTTTTTGGCATATCTGATTTCTATTAAAAATGTAAACAAAAATTGTCAGGACTCCACTATCTGAATGATACTTTTTCAGGAAGAAAATAGTTTTGCTAATGTAGCTCCTGCATTGTTATGGAGATTTGAAGTAACATAATCAGTTGGAGTAGTTTTTTTTTTTTTCCTTTCCTATGCCTGTTCCAAAAGATCAAAGTAAAAGATCTCCCCAAAGTACTCAGTTTGGTCCTGTTTAAAAAGAAAAATCCGTAAACTTTATTTGAAATTTGTCATTCCAATCAATCTCTTCCTGACAGAAAAGATTAGCTATTGGCTCAGGTGCCTAATTCTAAGGCCAGATGAGATTAGGAAAGGTAATATTAGCTTGCATATTCCAGAACAGTTCATGGTTTATGATAACCATTGAATAATCAGGGTCAAATCAGTGATGTATTGCCAGTAATTCACAAGAGAGCTCCTGCAAAAGACTRTTCCCTCCTGAGCCTGTGATAAGCCATGTGTCTCAGAGAACAGTATGGCTGACAAGAGAACCTGGAGAAACCTGTCTGTGCTTGAGTTTATACATTGGTCAAATTGAAAAATATAATGCTTATTTCCTTCACAAGTTGTCTGCAGGTTTAATTAGTGGCTCTCTGTAAACCATTAAATAACAAGAATTCTAGTTTATTTGTTATTGTGACTGGCATGTAATAGCTTTCATTGCTTTTACTGGTGACTTTTTTTCCTGTAACCAGTCTTTTTACTCTGGGTGTTTTGCATTATATGCATGAAACTGTACTCTGTGTACCTTAAGCACCTCTTTGGATTTCATGTTTTTTCAATAATAGAACCATTTGCAACTTCAAATTAAACAAAAACATACATTTATTTTCACTTTGTAGAGAACACTTGCTATTTTGCCTTCATGTCTTCAGAATGTCAAAGAATAGGTGAGGCAAAACTGTTTGCCACAAAGTCCTGCCAACACTGTGTTACTTATTTCTGGCTCTGCCTGATCTCTTCAATATGGGCTGGAGATTTCTTTGAACTTTGATGCTTCTCTACATTTTATGTCTAAGCTGATAGTACTGACTCAGTGATTGCTTTTCATTTATTTGAACTGTGTTCCAGTTCAAAATATGATTAAATTGCTTTCTCTCACCTACTAAATATTACTCGTTTCCAGATCAACTTAACTTCTTCTAGCCTTGAGTTATTAATCCAGGCATGCAAATCCTCTAAATRTAGCTATTACTCTTCTTTTCACCATCCTCATGTAGGCTCTTATCTGATGATTGCAAACAGCCAAGAATGTCTGCAGCACATTTAGAAAACCTTCCCCAAAACTATATACTGATCCTCATTCTCATTGCTATTCACCTGTGTCCCATTCACTCTACTTTTTAATTGCCTTTCTAAGTTATTCCTTCTTAATTTTTTTCTCACTACTGTTTGATAAAATGCTTGCTAACGTAAAGGCTCTGTATTCAATAGAAATATAGTCCATCTTCCTTTATTTGGTTAATCAAGCAAGGTACTAAACTCCTAAAAGCCACTGTCCTGCAGACAGCACACTGGAGGATCAGCCATTACATCTTATAGTTTTGATATCCTTTCAGGATTTTTGGATCCTGTATTTAAATYAAGATCCGAAGGGATTTAAGTCCAGAAGAGAAAATAACAGTTCTGTTAAAATCAATGCAAGTTTTTCCCAGCTTACATATTTTTCACAGTTTCTTATAGCATTCTTATAGATGCTGCTAGACAGGCCAAATCCTGAAAAATACCAGAAAAACAACAGAAGTTGCAAGTGTTCACAGTATTTCTTTGTCTTCTATCTAAACTAGGACTTCAGAGGTCCAACCTTCGGAGGTTGGACTAGATGATCTCCGGAGGTCCCTTCCAACCTTACYGATTCTGATTCTATGATTCAAGATGGCACAGAGTTGCTGTAGAGCCACCTTTCCCCTGTGTCATTGTTCCCTCTGGTATTATGGGATGTTTTTCTAATCGTGAAAGAGGCACATGTTAGAAAACAACTGAGATCTGACCCCAGAGACTCTGCTKTTAAACCTTTTACTAAAACTTATTCAAATACATCTCATTTACCCCCTAAAATTTATGCTCATGGAAACACTATGAACATTTAAACCATGACTTTTTCTTGTAAACCCTGACTCCTCTTGAACAAAGCAATCAGGAAGTCCTTAATATTTGTGACATTCTTGATTTGTAGTCTATGACTTCTTGCATTTTGAGATTACTGCAAAAATAATGACTCAACAAGGTTCATAGGAAGTGCCYTGACAACTCCGGATTACACAGGTGTATCATAAAGAATACCAGTTTAGCAATAGTTCCCTCAGCACAAAATAAAAAAGAGGGGAGAGAGATTACTTTGGTTTTGTATTTCTTGTTATGTCTTTAAAACATCTGCTGGGCAAGATGGGAAGACTGGAGAGGCCACACACTGCTGCATTTCTATTACCAATCCTGATGAAGGAAAAATCTACAACAAATGTATGTTATCAGCATAATCTAATTTTCTGCCCACTGGTGATCTGTTCAGTTTAATTGTTTGTCAGTTCCCCCTTCTCATTAGTAATGTAGCTTAGTGCTCTTTAAACACTAATGAATATGTGAAGTAACTCTGTGAGTTGGGAAGGTGATCCATTAGATCTGTTTATGGGGAYGAGGTACAGGCAGCCTGGGGAGATAAGTGCCTAAAGATTTGGAAAGACACTTTGAAGAACTGTCRGAAGTACCTAGGCACTTACCTCCCCAAGCTGGAGGTGAATGCAGAGACTCAAACCCATTAAAAAACACTGGCACCTAACAGTCATCTAATATCCAGATATACTCAAACAGAACCCAGGAACCAAGCTAGATGCTGGAACTCTTCACATATTACAAAGATCGAGCTGGCAGSTTCAGGGCAAGAAAATAGTGAAATTCATCAATAAAAAAACAGGCAGTAGCAAGCCTTAAGCCCTTKCTTTAATGGGCTGATTTTCTTTTCTACTTGGGATTCATAACTCTGCAGTCTCTTGAAGACTGGCACGTGAAGCCATACTTTTAAAAAATAGAGAAGAATTCCTCCTTTCTTTCAGAGGGCTATTATTACTCTGGCAGGTGGCTTTCTAGGCACATGTGAAGCTTTAATATCAAAAACCTAAGCACTGACAGACTTTAGCACATAAACACCTACCAAGGGTTTTGAGAATCTATGCTTTAGACTTGAGTGTCTAAGCCAATCCTTAAGTAGCTAAGTCCTTTGAGAAGCTAAGCCTAAGTAGGATTTTCTGAAATTTCACAAAACTTTGAAGTTCTTATTAAGTCCTTATGTATATTTTGGGGTAACAAAAGACCTTTGCATTTCTGTGAACCGTTAGCTTGCCCAGACATATGCAGARTTGGAGTAGGGATGTGAACCAAAGACCCTTCTGATATGAACAGTTACATGTGCAGTTTAGTTTTTGTGAATGCTAATACGTTAATACATATGACCTCAAAAATCTGTTCCCACAAACGTATGTGCTGCTAAAATTCCATTCCTTTTATGTTTCCAAAGAAATGAATGTAAAAAGAGTGTGAGATTGACCCACATACCATTTAAAACTTTATATGGATATTTACATTAAAAATGTGCAGTATTTGTCCAGCTGTAACTGTTAGTGTAGCTTTTAAAGTATCTGAGATGCTGGACTTGTTATTTATTGTTCAAGGAAATGATTTTTATGGGAGCGGTGCAGAAAGGAGAGACTTTTGATTCTAAGTCTAGACTAAAGCTCAGCAAATAGTCCAAAGAGAGTGACTTACTGACTTATTGCCCATTTTGAGGGCTGACTTTAATGACAAAAGAGGTTACCTCAAAAGAGAAAGCTGGCCAGCACTACCATGAGGTCTATTCACAGAGGCCATGCATGTGGTGTATTGTCAAGCAAATTTGTTTGAGGGGACCGCTGCCAGATTTCCTAATTTGGTGGCCACTATGTGCAGTATTGCTTGAAAACTCCTTACCAGAAATGTTGCTTTCATCCTGCTTTTCAGACATTTAGCACTCTGAATTCAACAGAATGAAAAAGATCTTTTAGCCAAAGGCAGACAACTCCAACTGTTTATCCCATTCTTAAATGGAGCAGGACATGGTCATGTTAAAAACAAACAAACAAACAAACAAACAAAAAACCTGAACATAGATTGCAGAACGTACAACTGGTAATACTGCTTCTCTGTGCTGAAAAATTCTATGCAGACAATACCCATCTCTGGAAACAGATGATGGTTCTTACAGCTATAGCAAGGCAAACCAAAAGTCCATCCATTCCAGTATCACATCTCTGAAAATGGCTTGCAGTGGGTGCCTATAAAAAGGAGGACAAGAACAGCACAACTGTGCAGYGTTACTTGTTAAAACACTTGTTTGGCCTCCAGTGGTACACACCTGTGTCCTTCTTTGCCCTTCATAGCCTTCGGGGGATTCTAACAGGAATTTCAAAGTCAAAACCARMAAACAGACAAGTCCAGGATTTCTARTTTCTGTGGCTGTTGTGCAGCAGGAATGAACAATCTGTTTAGAGCAGGAGCTTTCAGTCTTTTTTAATTTGTAGATCCCTATATTTTCCAGTGTAGCTGTATTTTCCTATGTAGCAAATACAATCCTACCAACAGTAGGCTTACTGTTCTCAGTTACAACTTGTTGCCTCATTACCAACAATCTGGAAGTCCAACCAATTCCACAATAAGGATTTCAACCACAGGTTGAAAGCTACTATTTTTACTTCTAATTTCCCTGGGATCTCTCTTAGAAAAAAAAAATGTTAGTTTACCATACAATTTTGTCATAGAGATTTCCTATCATTATATCATTGCACCTATATCTTGAAAATATGTTCCCAAAAGATACTACCATTATKTAATAATGTATTAATTACCATTAGCACCATGAAGGAATGTATTAATTATTCTTCAAGCATTTACTCTAACTTAAATTGAGTTTGTTAAAAATGGTGTACCTTTTTGAAGCAAAGTTAATTAAAAATATACAAATTTTCCAAGTCAACCTTCTGTAAGTAGGAAAAAAAATCATTGGATGAAGTTAAGGAACCTGGGGGTGGGGGGGTAGGTGTTGTGRTCTTCAACACCAAAATAATTGAATTGTTTATTTAAGCTTCGGTTTCCACATTTAGAGTGCTATTTGGAAAGTAGTTCAATATATACAGATGAAGACACTTATATAAAGACTGAATGCTGTTCTACTACTAAATTTGTAAAGACATATTGTCTCTTTAAACGGGGACATATAAAAACATAGAACTATAAGACTTTCTATGGCAAGTTGAATCATAGCATAGAACTATGTTTCCAGAGAAGACCCCTACCAAACCCTTAAACAGAAATAAGCTGAAATGCTTAGAATAATCTACCTGAAGATGAAATTTCAAATGCAGTGAGCAGAAAAGCCTGCTGTTGCTTCATTGCTGTTTTACRAAGTACAGAATATTTTCCTTCTAGTATGTATCTGGCTGTAATTCTGAAGCCAGCCTATTTTTTGAAGCCTCAGCCAGATCTCGTGACAGTGAATTCTACAGGTTAATCAGGCTTTAYGAAGAAGACCTGTTTTATCAAGAATAAATGTGTTGCCTTCCAATTCATTGGCTGTCTTTTATGTTTTTATGACAACGTATCAGAAAGCTGGAATCATCCAATGTAGAAATATTCAATATTTTCTATACTATTTGTAATAATTACCCACTGGAGTTCTTACATCTTCATACTTATTTGCAAAGAGAAGCCAAAACAAATAYCATGAATAGTAATATCTTCAGATCTGATATAAATCTGAAACCTTATTGTGTGGCTGGGCTCTAATATCTATGTAAATTGTCTGGAGAATGGCTAGGGTAAAGAGAATAAAACATTACGTTCTTTTCAGAAAAGTGTTATGTTAAAAGCTGCACCAGAAATGGTTACGTTTTGGTACTAAATAATGTGTACACTGTTTGTCCTGCTATCAATGATGGTTTTGTGCTTGGTTAATCAAGACTGAGAGAGAAGAGAGGAACGATCTTTAAGCAGGTCAGTGAGGGGGTAACTGTGCCCTGGTGAGAGACAGTAAAAATGGAATAAAAGAAAAAATGCACCAAACAAATGACTCAAAATCACATCATTTACTGGAAAACCCACTTCATTTCAACAGGCGCATGCACAGGCCAGCTAAGATCTTCAGCTGAGGTAAATAAGCACATCCTTCCATTAATATGAATGACCTAATGATGATTTAATCTATTTGAAGATCTGGCCTGGAACATTCAGCTGCAGGTTAAATCTGGTTTTGTCAGTTCTGTGAACTAATGTTCCTGCCTGGACAGATGGAATGGCTCTCCTCTAAGCACATAATGTTGTCTGTGTCATAATTTCAAACTAGCCAGCGAGTTCTGTATGGCACCAAAACTAATRCTGAAATGAGCTGCAAGCCAGAGATCACAACTCAGACAAACAAATGCTTCTGAACTCACAAGCTCATAGTTCTCAAGTTTGTGCTAAAGAACAAGCCTAGAACACCTGCCAAAAATCACAAGATAGTTGTACAGCTAGCAAGGAAGAAAGAGACAAAAACCTAGACCAAAATAAAGCTGCAAATCTTGAAACTGTGCTGRAAATACTAAATAAAATCACTCCAGCTCCAGACAATCAATAAGAATTTTTTGCCACTAAAGCAACTRTTCAAAAAACACCAGCCCTCTGCAATATTGTCTTCCATTATGATGTCTCTCCTTTTGGGGCCAAGGATCTTGAAGAGCAGCATCAAATCAGAAAACTGCAGGTGACTGAGGCATGAATGGCTTCCAGAATGAAAACTAAGTAATACTAAAAAAAAAGTATTTCATTTCTGTAAGTTCTTTTCCTMTTAACATTACACACATGCTTGGAACTTAATGACAGCAAAACCATTGGTTATTGAGCTATCTTTTCCCACTGTTTTATAATTCTTAAGTTTTTCATTAGGAGACACTAACGTGATACTGAATAGGAATGCAAGCCTTCCTCCACAAAAGATCCTAGGCATTGTGATGCTACAAATTGCAATGCCTAATCCAATCTTTCTAAGATTTTTAAATATGTTGTCCCCTTTTTGGCTAATCTCTTTCTGTGCAGTCCTTCCCAGCAGTGTCATTGCTGCAAGCTAGGGGAGAGGAGATGAGCTGATTCCCTGCAGGTGTTAATGCTCCTCCAGGTGGGAAGAATGAACTGTGAATAATGACAATTTGTAGCTCCCTGTGTAGTGTAAACATTTGCAGCCAGATTGCTTACTGCTATGATACTAAATATTGCTTTTTCTAATTTCAAAATGCTTCATGGAAATGTTTCATGGGATCTGAGGGAATTACAGTCCATTAACGGCCATCTAATACAGCCCATCATGTCAAGACACATGCATAACTTGATGCTTAGAGATCAGCACGAGTACACAACTGCAACCTGAAGTCAAATAATAAAACCAACAACAGAACCTGCTGCAGTCACCAAGTAAAAGATTACATAAACTACAAGTGCAGGGGAGATAGTCCAAGTCATAGAATTTCCCCAAGCAAGCCATGCAATTGCATGGAAATTGCATATAGAATTAGCTAGTCCTTGCTAATGTAGCATAAATGATACTGTATGTATTTCCCTGAATAATGTGCTCTGAAAATACAGGATGTACAGACAGGCACAGACAGGGAGACTGATGAACCATATACTCCATTGGGACTGGAAGGAACAGAGGCTCTTGAGCCAGCAGCAGATTCTCAAAACATAGCAGCAGAAAAACAGAAAAAAGTCAAGGGGGCCTTTGGTCAGTACAAGAATGACTTGAGTGCATTCCAAAACACTTTTGGAAGATACACATCATATTTTATATGGTRTGATGATATGTACCTTCCAAAACCCTGCAAATTATGAACTAGTTAATAACATTTACTTTTAACTTAGATACACTCAATTTATAGCTGTATAAATGTATATTTTGAAAATACAGGATAGAATGTTAAGTATAGTATGTAGGCACACCATAACCTGCTGTCTCATACAAGCATAGTAAAGGAAATAGTACAACGGGTGGATTCCTAATAGGGACTCTTGCCTATGGCTGCCCTGGCAACTTCGGAAAACTCTGCTGTTAGGAGGTGCTCGATGTGAGAGATCAGTATGTATATGAAAGAACAAGACCTGGTGCACTGCATCAATATGCTGCAGAGTAGAGCACCTCCACAACCTTGGAGTGCCCACTGTGGCTCTGCGTGCTAGTTTGCGCTTTCATATGCAGGGTTCCTCGGGGGTTACCACGAGCCAGCTGCATATTTGTCCTAACTCACTACACTGAAYCTGTGTAACTACCCTTAAGTGAATCCAGGGTTGCAGGCAAACCTTGCTACATTGACTGTACACTGACTGCACATTGATCTTTCCAACTTTAAAAAACTAAAGGGTGAGTGTCTCAGAAACCTACCTGTCTGGTTAGTTAAAAATCAGAAAACTTCATAAGAAACGTGAATGTTTGCATATGTGCCACTGACAATCTGCCTTTGAAGTATGTCACGGATATTTTAATTCCTTCACTGGTTGTCTAGAAGATGACCCATGTAGGAAACGGCCACACTGTATTCTATCAAAGAATATTATGTGTTGTTTTTCTTGTCATTTTATCTCCTTCCCATAGTTTGTGATGAAGTGTTATCCTCTCCTGCTTTCTCTGGAGATGCTGTTCGTTCCCTAAGCTCTGGAGCCTGGCAAGCTTTATTTGCTAAAACATGTGTCTTGCTCACCACAGAGATTTTCCCAGGCTCTCTTTGCTCTAGTCAAAATATTTGCAGGAAAGTTGACAAGACTTCACTTCTGGCTCCCTTTCACCTTACATGACCTAACTTAGTACCTAGTTATACTCTTCGCAGTGGTACAATGTGGTCAAGGCAATTTATGTGCCATTTTCCAGCATGTTTGGTTTCTGTTAGAGAAACCAAGAGATACTAAAAGACCTCAAACTGAAGACGTATAATTTTACCAGGGAAAAGACCAAGAATCCTTTAAATCACATATGTGCATGTAAACTGCTTGCATATGGATACATTTAAGTTTTTAGAGGGTTTGTCTTTTCTTCATGATTTGTGTGTTACTATGACAGTAGCACTACTTGCTCTGATTCCTTGTGACATTATTGCTTCAAAAGCTGAAGTGTTTTTGTTTTTCCTGTGTACATCAGTTTGCCTTGCTAATACCAACAAAAGCATTGAGCCAGATTCTTTTCAGGTTTCGAGAAGTGCAAATTTGTTCTCTGCTAAAAGACTATACATTGTGATCAGCAGGAAAATTTGGTCTGTCTAAACTATACTGGGAAAATTCTCTTTAGAAGAAGATGAGGCCCTTACCTTGCAAGCCTCCTGAAACAAATAGCATCAGAGAGCTAAAAATAAAATGTTCTTTCTGTTTCCCAGAAAATTGGTTTATCTAAGTTCAAGTGAAACTTACCTCTTCCCCATCTCATTCCTTGCAGAATAATAAAATAGTTTACGATGACTTAACTGAATACTATTTACTATCGTGATTAGCTGTTATCATGTTCATCTCTTTGTGAGTTAAAAGAAGGCTACTGAATCTCTGAATAGCTTACATTTTAAGTAAAATCAAGGCACGATAGGCTTACAGTAAAGCAGAACAGGAGATGAGGTCAGAAAAGGAAGGCCTGGCAAGTTAGCGAAAATGCTTCTAGAGACCATAAAATCTGTCCAAGGTGGTTGTTACACCAGAACAGGCTTTGTTACTAAGCATAAATTATATATCCCTGAAGTTTAAAATATACATTCTTTGTGTTTCACTCCTTACAGCTTTCAAGGAAGAACTATACTTAAAGACAAGATTTCAAGAGGTGARAGGAGCTGAGTGACAAAGAGTAGTTGATGCAGGAGGGAGGAACAGCAGCCTGGGGATGGGAGCAGCAAGAAGACAGAATTATGAGATACTCTTAGAGAGCTCATTAGTAGAGGATTTGTGAGGAGTGACAAAGGCAAGACAGGCAATAGATAGAAACAACAGTGAGTCATCTGTAGATGAATCACATATTCATATCTTTGAGCCAAAAAGCATAATTTGCTATCTAGGACAGAAATGGCCAGAATTTAAAAGCTTAACCTCTTGTTTCTTTCAATATCAATGTGCAAAGCGTGCAAGAGCACTTAAGGATGTTCAGAGGTCTAACTAAACAATGTGGGGAGCAACCACAGAACACTTAGCAAAACCTGGTGACTAAAGGGTAACTATTTGTCCCTGAAATTATATTGATGAAAAAACTAAGAAATAATGATGTATAGGCTAAAATACTTGGTTTTCACTTTTGTCTTTCTTTCTTTTTCCTTTTTTTTTTTTTTTTTTTTTTTGATTAAGAGCACAGTTAATACAGAACCAACTTAATTGGAAGAGACAGAGTAAAATAATTTCTAATGTACCCATTATCCAAAAAACATTTCATTTATTTTGCTGTGGTGACTATAATAAGCTGCCCTTCCATGCTAAAAAGTTTTAGCAATTTCCTGGAACAACAAACATGATATAGAGATACGGTATCTTTATTTTGTTATCAGTGTATACTTCCACTGGATGTGACAAACAGATGTATGCAGCTATATTACCCTTATAGCTTACCAAATAAAATTTTCTAATAAAGGCATAGTAAAAAGACATCTATAAACATATCAAAGTAATACCTGAGTAAGCTGTGTAGTGCAATTTCAGGGCCTTATATTGATAACATAGTGACTGTGTTTAAGTTTCTGGCAGAGATTTTAGAGTGCATAACAGTATAGGAAACATGTGGGCAGTAATTTAGTATTTGTAGTGGAGTTATTTAAYATCAGAAGAGGCCACTGAGGGTCTTCAAGGAATTCTCCAAACAAGAACCATCTCTTGAGACCACGTGTAGTATCTACTGTATTTTACATTGAAGGATATTTTTAAAGGCTACTATAAAAGGGAAAAAAATGACATTTTTATTGGGAAATCTAGCTGCACAAAGGAAACAGTTCAGCACCACTGCGTAAGCTGCACAGCAGCTAGCAAATGTTATAAGCCCTGTGTTAAGTTTATAGAATGATAGGCAGAACACTTCATGATGTAGTTCACATTAATACTGATGAGTGTTGCACAGTCCTTTAACAACTTATTTAAAACGAACCTCTTTAATTGTAAAATTGCATTGACATCTTAAAACTGCAAATGGTAAATTATTAAATTAGTGGATGAGAAACTGAATGCTCCTCTTTAAAAACTGCAGAAGCTACATGTTTGATTCCTTGCTGTACTAGCAATGGCCATTGCTATAACAATGATGACTTACGAATGAAAGTGGTCAAGGTAAAAAAAAATCTATACAATTAGACATGGTTAGAAAAACAGAAGGGCTTTCAGCATGTATCCTAAGAGCATGTGGAATGTGTGACTGCATGTGACGACAACTCCTGGATAAGTCACGTGTATGTGATCTTGTTGGTAACCAACAGTAGGCAGCCTTGTTTGCCTTCAAATGGTACTGCAAATTGCTGCCTTTACAAGCAATATGCCTCCCTTCTCGCTGGACAGTTTCTTTCACCTTTGTTTTTTTACCCCCGTACCAGTTCCTGCATTGAAGGAGGCCAGATTAAGACSTAATTAAAGATTAGGGCCTTTACCTAAGAATTACATTGCATTTTCAGTTGGAAGAGATTTTTTTTTACTTACCACAGTTCTGCTGTGAAAAGCTATCCAGTTGATGGGGGTTCCTTGTGTATTGCCCTTCATCTCTTTTTGATTTAGAACTTCTCCATTTACTTATTCAGAGTTGTTTCTCTCTGCCCAGCCCTCTAACTATCAACCATGGAAATATAACTTCCTAGGCAAAGTGTTTAGTTTATAGTGGAAGTAGCTCTGTCACAAGCCCACTCATGGGAGAGCTATTTGTGGCCTGAGCCACTGTCCCTTTCCTTTGGTAAATGTGTATTTCTCTTGTTTATGCTACAGATCCTGGAGTCAAGCTGATAGCTTAAATAGCCTCATAGTCACCACCAAGAAGATACATGCATAGCTGTGCAAGCCCAGTAATGAAGCTGATATTCAAGTATCGCTATTTATCATGAACAATAAAAATTCTGTGAACAGTTACTAACCATCAAATGCTTGTTTCTGTTGCTGATATTCAAGCTCGAATATATACTAGCTCTGATTTTATCAGATTAATGGGACTCAAACCCCATCCACTATTACTTAACCATTTAAAAAATGTAGCTACTTATAAGAATACATAAAATAATAAATCATGAGAAGTAGTAATATTCTTTTACTGGTCACTCTTCAGGTTTAAGCACAGCCTTCAAAAACAATTAGCATCTGAACATTATTTCTGTTTAAAGCTTAATATGCAATAAATGAGGACCCAGTTCATCAATTTTATTCAAGCTTTATGACTCAATAGTTCTAGTGATTACACTGTGTCTACAATATCTAACATTGGATTACCAGAGTAATCTCTCAAATCTTCTATTATTAAACACAATTCTATTGTTAAACAATCAGTGTATGTTTATATTCCAGAAGAGCTTAAACAAATTAAAGGAGGCAGGAGGGAGATCAAATGTGCAACTTGTAGTTCTCAGGGATAAATTCTCAAAAATTCTGAGATTCGTTTAGAAGAGGCATCCTAAAATGAGTAAGTTGTCTTGGCTAATTAGTTCTTGACCTTGCAAGTCACAACTTCTACCTATGCCAAAAGATGGTTGATAACAGATGGTTCAGTGATGCTTCTGGTCACAGCCAAAACAATTAAGGAGAAGGAGGGAGAAGGAGGGAAGATGAAGTAACTTTCTTTATGTCTAACAACATTTTGAAATACTTTTAAATGTATATGAACTTTTATCCTTTTCCATACCTACAGGGGAAGAGAAGTGGAATAAGACACACTGTGCCTTACTTGGTGTATAATCCTACCTGAGAATTAGAATCCTGCAGTTCAGACATCTTTGTAAACAGGAAACATAACTGTTCAGATTCCTTAGAAGATACTGCAGATTCACTTACCTAACCATAACAAATCAAAAGTGAGTTACATGCATTACATGTTGTACATAATCAGATCAGATGTGAGAAWGAGAAGTACATATGTGCCATTCTTACTGATGATTGACAAGGGCAAAGTGGAGTGTAAGAACAGCCTGAAATGAGAGAAAAGTTTTTAATTCCTATTCTTTTTTAGCAAACACTAAAGAAGTAGAGGCAGAAGGACTGAATGCAAGAAATCAGTACTGAAGATGGGGAACAGAAACACTAAGCTCCTGAGACCTTGACTAAGCTTCTTGCATCATCAGAGATTGTATCAGTCAGTGCCATAATCAGTAGAACTTGATAAAACAGATTTGAAGTCTAGGATTAAAATAAAATGAAAAGATGATCTATATCCCTTATATATGCATAGCTGTTTGACTTACAGATAAAGTACGTAAGATGGAGCTGRCTGAAGGCTTCTAGACTAAAAGGGAGACATTCAATTTTGTAGTTACAGTAGTCTGGAATCTAACTCACTATAGAGAGGAGAAAGGTGGATAAGTAATATCAGCGGAAAGAAGAGGATGAGACAAGTGGGAAAGGGCTGTGAAATCTAAGGGGAGAGACTGTCTCTGAGACAGGAGGGGACAGTGACAATAAGAAGGTGACAAACAGGATTCTCATGCTTTCTCTGTTTTTCCCTCAGCTCAACATTCCTCTCTTACTCCCCGTAAAATGGACCCTGCCCAACATGTAGGATTCAGACCCCCCAACAACAACTCTATATTTCTCCTACTTCTGCCTTCATCCTGCAAGAAGCAATTCTCCTGGCGTCCTTTCTACCACTTTGTGGTGCCACTTCATGCAGTAGAAATGAAGGAAAGCGTCAAGTTCAGGGAAATGGCAGATATCCCATGATAAAGCATAGAGGAGCTGAAGTATCTGTAAATGGAGTCTTATCCACATCAGCCCTGGTCTGGGTGCAATTTCCAGTTCCCACCAAGCTAATGCCAAAATACTGCAACTGAATAATGCATAATGCTATGTTCACTAATGCCAGTTCTGGATCCACAAAACTTTGTAAAACTTTGTCCTGTCTTCTGACAGATTATGCTAGCATAACTCCCTGATTCAGCAAACTGTTCAAGACAGGTAAAAATGGCTAATAAACATGTAGTGCAGGTAATACAGACCAGCTATTTCTTAATTATGTAGAAACTAATCAGAAAAAAAGTAAAATTTACCAGTATACAATTCCACTCCTTTTGCCAATGTAGGGCAAATCAATTAAATAGTGAAGAAGAGTGGCTTGCTGTTGCCTGAAAGACGTTCAAAGCATCTATGTAAAGGGATCCACTCTGAAAGAGTAGCAGATGCATAGACAGTGTGATGAAGTCATTACCCTGGCACAAGGTGGGAAGTCTCCAATGACAGCAACCAGCGAGGCACGAGCAGTATCACTTCTGGGCTAAACAGTCTCTTCCAGAGTTGGCCTGTCATCAYGGGCTGGGTGGCACACAGCAAGGCCACACTGCAGAGTCGCATAATGTTTCGAGGGTTGTTGACTTTCCTCATTCTCATGTCTGTAGCTACAATTCGGGTATGTCCATATGTCACTCTGCGGTGGAAAGGGGCTTCCTGGGTTAACTCAGGACAATTTGTAAAATTCCCTTCTGACTTCAGTGACCTCAGTTGAAAATGCACATTTGCCAATGTTAAGTTACACCTACCACTTAAGTACTTCATTAATGCCTACACGTTCCCGAATGGAAGTATAAGGGCATCATCTCAGACACATTTGTGTGGTAACTGTTAGCCCATGCCAAGCGATACCCACCACTAGTGTACATCAACCTTTCCTGATTCGTACTGATGGTAACTAGGGTCAGACACAGCTCCATGATGGCCAAGCAGGGCTGCAGTGGCAGGGCTGGGCTGAGCAGTCAGCCTGGGAGTCGGAGTCTGGATCAGCAGGGCCTGTGGCTAGGCAGGAGCAGGGCTGTGGCCAAAAAGAGGGCCTGGGCAAGGTGGGGGAGGCCCCAGGGCAAGCTGGTCAGGGCCAGAGAGGTCCATCAGTGTCCTCACGGTTGTAACAAACTAACTCGTCCATGTGGAACAGCAGAGTTCTGTGGATCAGGCTTGATGCATACAGTTAAGCTAAAAATCTGGGCAGTTTCAGATTTAGGTTGAGAATAAAGAGAGATAAAAAAAAGGTTTAAATTTGAGGTAAAGGTTCATTTTCCAAATGACAGTCCCACTTGCCAGGCAGGATATTCTAATGATGTTCTTGTGCTGAACAGTATAAAACATCAAACAAGTCACTTTACAATAACATGGGTGGATCTGATTTTCTCCATATGCACATTTTTAAAGCATCATTGTTCAATTAATACTTCATATGGTTAAAAAAACGTAACAAAAGTATTTCAACTGGAAGTATGATCAAAGTTCAGTTACTTGCTGCTGAATATTTTGAGAGTATATAATACAGGATATAAGTCAACTCCCATTTCCAAATGTCTTTTGGTTTAATACTTTGAGTCTTATGGCTTTTATTGCCAAGACTACAAAATTCCAGGGGAGGGGGAATATGTGTGTGTATGTATACATATATATATGTATTCCAAATCATCCTGAGATGCCACATCAAGATGGAGGGAAACATATAGTTATGTTGCAGAATGTTTTTTTAGTTATAGGAGTGAAAGGAGTGTTATCATATCAACTTGTTTATAGGGTTACTGAAGTGAAAGAGTTTTAAAGGACAAAGTCCTAGATTTCCTGACTAAAAGCTGTTGAAATTACACTTTCTAATAACAAGTGAGAAAATCGTATCATCACAACTACAATAAGCTTGTATATTAGAAACACAGAAATGCATTAACATGAATTTTTAGCTATTTCAACAGAGCAATGTATAACTCAGTTACAACAAAAAAACAAGTATTTCTCTCCATGTAGCATTTCTTATTCTGTCATGTTTCACATATATTCATATCCGCTATGCTAGTGAAAGATAAAGGTTATTGCTATCTATGATTCCCAGTGATACTGCAATAGAGACAATATTGGTTCTGTGGTCTCCTTCCAAGTAAAACAAAGACCTTGTGGGTTAAACACTGCTTTGGGATCCACATGTCTGAGTTCAGCGCTTGGCTCTGTCACCAGTGTAACAACGTGTGACATGGAGCCAATATACTCCATACTTTCTAACCATGACTTGAAAAATAGGATAAATATTTTCCTGTGTCATTGCGGTGAGGCAAAAAAAATCACCCATTGGGAAAATGAAGAACAGAGAAACAGACCAAGAAAACGTAACTAAACTCAAAAGTTATACTTATCTTTAGATGGTTGCAAACAGATGCAGATAACCTGGGCTTTTCTTATGCTTCAGTGTCTGATCCTTTAGCATACATCACCATCTAGGCAAACAAAACACATTTGTTTACCTTATCCCACTGTTCACACGTATAGGTATTGGCCACTAAACCAAGAGGCAACAACAGCTTGTGTCTATTACACCTGCCCTTGCTGGTGGGGAAGATTTGAGGGTCTTCTCATGAGGGGAAAACATATGAGAAAACCGTACGAGACCGTAAGGTAAGGGTTGTCATAGATGATGTGAAACAAAAGTTGATGGGACAGGTAGGTCAGAGTAGCACATTGGCTCTGACCCTACTGCCACTTCACCATGTTACCTTAGCTAAGCGGGGAGAAAAATTTCTAGTGGCCTGTCCACTTAGTGGTGTGGGTAAATACATGACACACTTTTAACTTGCATCACTTTCTTTCGGGGAGTGACAAAAACACGTTTGAAATAAAAGAAAAAAAGCATAATTTTCCAGTTCCATTTTTTCCCAGCAATCTACACAGAAAGAAGAAAGATTTGGGGTTTAACTATGCTGAAAATCAACAGAGCAAAATAAAGATAATTTATTCTAAAGTCTTAACTATGGTGAATGTGAGTAAGGCAGATTAATGCTAAATGTAAAAAAGCAAAATATAAATCTGAATTACATCTTTGTGTGAAGGGATAAGCATATTTAATGTACATATGCACACAGTATATCACTACCTCTGTCCCACTTGGTGCCTGTCCCTAAGGAAGATTTATCTTTCTCCAAATTTTTGTTTTGTTCTCTGTGGTTTTACAATTTTTAGTTTTGTGCTTTTGGGGTTTCATTTAATTCCCATTTATTTTGTTTTAGTCACAACTCTGAATTCCTTGTAAGAAAAGAAGTGTTTTTTGATATGTTATCAAAAATGTAATGGAAAAGTTTTATGTTCTAACCACAAGCAAGATGCCAGACTTTTGTCTCCTGTAGAAAAAAAGTATGGGTCTAACAGACCTGAAGACACATTTATTTTCTCCCCACTCCTGACAATCTAATTTCAATAGGGTGGCATGTTACTTGTTATTTCAGGGAAGTATTTTCAGGTTTCTCTCCCGCAAGCAGTTGTGCCATGCCCCTGTCAAAAATATGAACTAAGGACGTTAGTATATCCTCATGCCAACTGCCTATCAATTTAGCAGATCCACGGGGTTTTTTGAAGTCTCTAACATTGCAGACATGACAATGCATGTAATATTTCTATCCTTCATTGACTGCAACAGCATGAGTTCAGTTCCATATTATCTAGGGCTATAGAGTCTGAATACCCTAGAAAATACCCACTTCATGACATGCCAGGAAGTTCAGTGCAGAGACTATAATGAGCCACCGGGGAAGTCCTTTCATTGTATGGGGTCTTTTAGAWTCCACTTCTAGACAGCCCTGTCATCTCTAACACTGAAACAAGGTGAGGAATTCAGAAACCATTTTTTAAAACGTTTCACCTGAAATGACCCCTGCATGACAAGGAGTACTCTTTGGTCTCCCACGTTAGCCCAAGGTCAAGCTCAGTGCTGAGGCAGAGGAAAAATCTGATATCTGATAATTATCAAATTTGATTAATTTGATCATTTGATTTTGATAAATAGAAGAATCAGAATGCATTTAGCATTTCAAACACTTTCTAACTTCAGCACTTCTCTTACATTTCAGTCTGAATTGAAAATTTGAAAAATTGAAAATCTTCACCATCCCACACACATGGTATGGACAACTTACAGTATGAGAGCTATGTAGTCCTCAATACATTTCAAAACAGAAACCATCTGTATTCTTGGGCAAAACACTGGTATACAAATCTGTATTCCACTTCCTTCTAGAAATGTCTGTCTTCATCATAAAACCCTCTTGCAGTAAAATTCACAGTGTAAATCAAGTAAATGTATGTGTCCTGTAGCACTATGACAGGCAATACACCAGTGGCATGTGGTTACAGTAGCCATTCTAAACGTACCCAGGGAGAGGAGGTAGATATCTGAAAATGAAGGACCTGCTATTAATTTCATGCTGGCCTTTCTTCCTCCTTCACTATAGTCAGGGCTTATACTGAGAACTTTACAGACTTGAAGACTTTAACTTTAAAACATTCCTGTATTCAACTGAAGTATGAAAGCTGTTCTTTACATCACACTGGTCTTTTCATTGCAAAGGAGGAGGATACAGTATGAGAATTATTTAAGTTTTGTTATTTTAAAGACTGAATATGACTTTTTCCTGTCATCATAGAAAATAATATCAAGTCTCTGGTAGAAAATGATGAGAGTGGCTCCTGGTGTGACTCAGGATGAATAATGACTTCTGTAATCTGCAGTGGCAGAGAGTGCTTGAGCGTCTGATCCACTGTGAACAAATGAAACTTCGCAGGAATTATCTGGCAGCTTTTGGCAGTGGCTGCTGCTGTTTTTCACCCCATTCCACAGATACTAAGGCTTCAGATCAAGAAGACTCTGTAGAAGTATTTGATAGTATACTATATAATGATCACCAAAAAAAAACCCATATAGTTTTCAAAGCAAATATGATCTTAAAGACGAGGTTGTTTTGCTAAACAAAATCTTCAACAAAATAAAAACAGAATTATTGCCATTACAACAAGTTCTTCTCCTTAGAGGTAACAGCATGTAATGGAGTGGTTAGGGAACACCTGGCRCACCACTTCCTTTTGGTCACAGACAGTGCCTTTTTCTCCAGGGACTCTTGAGGGACATAAACCTTTATTGACATTACTTTAACTGCTTACTAGAATCAACCAATACTCTTTTTTCTCCCCCTCACGTTATTCCTAAGACTTAAAATAAGGATTTTTTATGGATTTCTTTTTAGCACTTTTGAAATTAGACTACTTTAATGCTGATATAGCACGGAATGCACAGAGATGGCCTTTACAGAATGTAGCCAAGAAAGTAATACAGCATTATGGCCTGAAAGGTGATCAGAGAAGCTCTGAAATGAGCTATCTTCTGGATGAACACTTCTTGCAAATACCTTCTTCCTCACATTGCTTCCCCACTTCCACTTTCCAGATGAGGCTTGTTGTAGCAACAAAAGTTGGTGTCTGTGGACTCCAAATGTCATTCTAGTTTTGCTGCTAGTGAGATCACATAGGTGAGAGTGCATGCAAATAACTGAGCCCTGAAGCAAGCTACTGTATTCAAAAAAATTCAGTTGYGCAGAATGAAAATATTGCTTTGCTGTGCAATCTTCATCAATCCTAATTTAATTACTCTTCAAGGCAAAGTTGGGAATCAGTAAGACCTTTCTTCTTGTTCACCACATAGCCTATTAAGGTGGTTCACAGTGCTGGCCTATAATCCACATTACTTTGTACAAAAGTATAATGATTATTACAAAGGAAAAATAAAAATGTAACTGATCTCTGAAAATATTTTCCATTTTACATCCACACTGAGTTACAGTAAAGTTGTGACTTTTTGAAAAGTGAAATTTCATGCATAGTATCTCATCGTATTTATTTTCTCTTCAGCTGTAGCCTGTGCTATAAAAAATGAAGACTGATTTAAAGTCTGTGTCACTCACATACACTCTGGCATGTCTCATTTCTCAAGAATCCCTCACTAGAGAGATAAAAAKGAAATTAAACTACTGGAAAAATAAAACATTTGTTGTGTTACTATGGAGTCTGACTCCTAACAGAACCAAGGAAAAGTTGAGGTGAGACTTTAAATCAGTTCTTAGCCCAAAGTATGTCAAAAGAAAGAGAGACCAATTTCAAGTATAATTGGACACTAATAGTCTTCTCTGGAAGCTCTTTCTAGTTCTTTCACATGCAGAGTTTGTCCCTTAGGATGGACATTTTGACAATACCAACTTATAATTGAAATGCTGCCTAGAAGGTAACCAAGCTGAACTACGATTTTTTTGTGTGCATTTTTCTAGAGTTTCAGTTATCATCTGATGGTTTCTTCTATTGTCTAATTGCCTTAATATCTTAAGGTAACATTCAAAACAGAAAAGTTTAAAAATCACTGAATCTGAGGTTCTGTTGCACCCTTCATCGTATCAGTGGACATGTGACGATTCAACATTATCGTATGACACAGAAGTAATGAAAYATTCACAGCACTTCCCTGTCTTTGAAGATTTGAGACACACACAGAGCCATATGTACATTTTTTTTATTATGTAAGACAAAAGTCTGCTTATTTTCTTACCACTTCCCAATAAAAATTGTTGTAGACATACAGATTATCTGCATRCTAGGGTATGGGGTATGAGTTCGTTTAGAGATGTTTACATACACAACTGATACATACCAGATTGTATGTGAGTGAGCCAGACTTTTTAAATGAGGCTTCACCTTTTCAAGTGCAGCATAAGGCTGATTTAGAGAATGAAATTTCAGGTCTCATTTTTTTGAGGTATAGCTTTTCAGAACTTCTACCAACTCTGTTGCTTTTGTGATGTTCCTTGATGACATGGCTTGTAAGGAAAAAAGAGTCTTGGGGTTTCTTCAGATTTTCATTCCTTTCAGAGAAATAGTGCAAATGATTGAGAGTTCTCTGAGGTACGCCTGATCATTCCCCACTCCAATATTTTTCCTCAGAACTTTGAAGAGCAACTGCTGAGGAAAGCTCCAGAAATTACCGGCAACATATTRTGGTGTATTTATTTCCTTTGCATGGTCTTATTACCAATTTTGCCCATAACTTGTGACCTGCTGTTCCCCTTCATGGCAGGCAATCAAAGGGAATGTAGGTCTTTAATGAGAAACAATCTATTTTGCAAATGGATTTCAGAGCAATTTTTACAGGCATCAGGATTTTAAGTGTTAATGTTCTGAAAATGCCCAGGAAACATGCCCTGCTAAATCTTTTTAGGTGTTAAGTATTCAAAAAAAAAGAGAGATATTTCTGCTCTCACAAGGAATGAGCCATAATAAGGTTGTTTCTGCCATTTGTTGCTAGACAGCACCCTAAAGCTATTCAGTGAGATTATCTGAATAACTGTGTCTTTAGAAAGCAGATGTTCACCAGATGTTCTGCAGCCCCTACAGCATACTTACAGGTAGTTGTGTCCCTTTCTTTTTCCACCAGGAAAGAGAGAGACTGGCGATAACTTTCAAATCTGACTTCAACTACCTTTTTACTATTGTTAAAAATAATAAAAATAAAATCTACAATATAGTATACATACATGGTCACATACAAAGACAGACATATGGAAATTACTTTTAAATACCTTATGAAAATACCTTTCATGATGTACCAGGTATTGTGAATATGCAACTGATTGATCTGTGAAAATTCTCCTGTGATTCTAGAAATATCTGCTTATACCATGATCTTAATTCTGTAAAAAGTGTGCATTTTTTACTGTGTACTGCAATAGATTGTCAGCATATCTTACTACCAAATCCCAACAGAAAAATATTGCAGACAAGCAGGTTACCTCAACACCATTATATGGGCTTATTTAAAGTAAAATAATGATTTTATAATGCCCTTAGCAACATTGGCAGTCACAAAAATTGTCAGAATAGGTGATGCAGCATATAAAATTTAGAGGGGTATAAAACTCAAAAAAGGGAATGAATCCAAAAAGGCCCTTTAGAAATTCTGCTTTAACAATGTTTAGCTGATTAATTTTTATGCAGCTCTGTGTTCTCTTGCGATGAGGGCTGACAATCTGATCAGAATAGCAAAGCTGCTTTGGACTTCCAGAATGTCGGTGCAGACGCAGAATGTTTGAAGCTATATCGTTTCTGTGCAAAGTCAGTTCTGAAGAGGTCATCAGGCTGGAAGCTTGTAGGCCTGCCCATAGGCTATTGATTCATAGAGTAAATTAGGATGGAAGGGATTTCTGGAGGTGATTGTCCCGTATCAAAGTAGGGCAAACTACTCATTCCTCATTTCCTCATTGCATTCCTCGTTTCTCATTGAGTTCRGTTTTGAACATCTCCAAGGCTGGAGAATTTTACTGCCTTTCTGGGCAACATATTCCCGTGTCTAACCACCCTTGTGATTTTTTTTTYCCTCTAATATCTAATCAGAACCTCTTCATGCCATCACTGTTCACATCCAAGAAGAATCTGGCTCCATCTTCTCTACACCCTCYCGTTAGGTGGCTAAAGACAGCAAAACAGTTCTGCTGCTCAGACTCTAAATGGTGAACAAACCCAGTACTCCCACCTTCCCTCACAGGTATTGTGCTCCARTTCCATCATGATAACCCTCAGAAATATGCAAACCAACATTTCTTACAAAATCAACTACAAAACTTACTACGCTATTGATAATTTCCTACTGGAGGATTCCTTGGTGCGTAGGAGAACTTGTAGGAGCATTACAGCATTGCAAATCAAAGCAAACAGCAAGAACATTACGAACATCCAGCTGAGAAACATAGAATTACATTATGAAAATAAGGGAAAATAGAAATAGGAAATTACTCTTTAGACTCTTCCTCATGAGAAGCCTAGAAATATTAACTTAATCTCTCAGGTAGGGAAGCTCATTACTAAGGGAATAAAGGAAAGAAGAAAAAAAAATAATAATCCACAGATTATTCCCTCTACTCTGTATGCTAAAAGAGTTAGAAGATTTTTCCTCTGGAAATCTTTGTCAAAACTCCTTACAATGAGGAGTTTTGTCTGTCTCCTTGTTCRCAGAACCCTCTTTTGGGGAGAAGAGGATGCCTATGAGACAGCCCCATGAGTCTGTCCCACAACAGGGGATCCTTTACGGCTACCTACTGTCAAACTTTTGCTGGAAAGAGTCATAGATCTTCTTCACCATCTGGACTGGCTGCTGAGGAGAGACACTTTCCTAAGCCTTGTAACATTCCTCTTACTCTAAGTCMAGAGATGCCAGGCACCTCTCCAGCCTGCAGGAACAGGGAGCAGTGGGCTCAAATAAGATTTGCACCTCAGGAGCTGTTTTGTGGGTTGCAAGARACTATGTGTGGATTGGCTGTTTTAGTGCATAATTTCCACCCTGCAGCCTGTCCATCTTCTTCATCTCCTGTCAGCTACCTTCAGGCAGGGGACTGAGTCAAGTTGCCCAGAGAGGTTGTGGARTCTCCTACTCTGGAGATATCCAAGGCCCRCCTGGATGCAACCCTGTCTAACATGCTCTAGGTGACCCTGCTGAGCAGGGAGGTTGGACTAGATGATCTCCAGAGGTCCCTTCCAACCTTACTGATTCTATGATGCTATGAGTCACCCTTAGGGGGCTGGGMTCAGGTGGAAGGACTTGAGAGGCCTTTGCCCTCTGGGGGTGTTGCCACCTCTCTCAAGCTAGTGAAGAGAACTAGGATTAACTAAGTGTTGTGGGGAAGAAGGGCCAGCAGAGGARGATGGTTTGTGTTGGAGGATGTGAAGGAAAATTGTTAAACTCTGACTGCACAGGTCAGGGAGCYGTGCTGCAAACGGCTTGGAAGCCATGAGGGTTATGTACCTGCTCTTGTYATAGCTGTATCATTAAGCAAAAGGGCCTGCCACTATGAAGAAATTTTAGGAAGGGGTAACTAATACCTTTTAAGTGACTGCTTCTCATCCCCTACTGCAGTACTCTGCCAGTACAGCAGYCCCCATATTCTTGGGGTTACTTGCCAGGAAGATGTGTACACTGTCACAATGCTGTGCGAGAAGCTATGACCCCTGTTCTTCAGGTGTCCAGACATTTCTAGCTCATTATCTACACTCCCAGTGACACTGGAAGGCAGGCCTTCTGAGGGGGTTAATCATTCACTGCCTGGACTCACATAAATCCTGGTCAGACTAGACTGCTTCTGGCCAAATCCAAAGCAGACAGTGTAGGGCAGAAAAGAAAAGTTTGTGCAAGGCTGCCTCCATTGGCTCAACATCATGCTTTGTGCAGTCACCAGCAGCAACTCACACAGGCCTTAGCACACACCAAACATTTTTCTACTTCGTCCACACCCCGTTGCTACCGAAGCTCACCACGCCATCCGTTCTTTGCAGGAATCTACAACTTCTTCAGAATTCTTTCAACATCATAGCTATGCTGGGCCGTTACACATGCTGTGCTTGCTGCTCTCCGCCTCCACAAGTTCACATTTCACTGCTGAGGGGCATGATGAGAATGGTCAGACACTGTCTGGGGCTTCAAACAGGCTGGAAGTTGTTCTCATCCCAACAGAGCCCCTAGTTCAGTGGGTGCCTGTCTTTGCAAAGATAGGCTGCTCTCCYCATCAAGGGAAGTAGAAAGAAAACGATAGCTATTTACAGACGAACCGATGAAAACCACGACACAGTACTGCAGAGGGAGCTTGCAAAGGAACACCTTGTGGCCTGATGAGGTGCTTGCTGGATAACTTCATGCGAAGGGATGTGTTGGGCTATGGATGCCACTAGCCAGCTTCCCCCCTCTTCTTTCCCCTTTCTGTTCTCCTCACAGAGAAATTGCAAAGGGCACAAAGCAAGAGAATCCCTTGATGGTATCCATCTTCCTTGGAGATTTGCACAAATGCATTTCAAGTGCAAGAGCAACTGAAAAGACTGACAATATGGAAGGAGAGTCTTATGACACCATTTGAGGCATGAGTAACAGAGATGCAGCTGCATCTCCAAGCAGCTCTTGTTGGGAGGATCTCTGCTGTCCAAGAAGGACTGGACATGCCTGTTCTTAGCTCAGTGCACACCCTGGGTCCTGCTGTARAGCCAGGAAAGCAAGAGAAGCAGGAATACAGCTGGTGTTTGCCAGCTGTAAATTGCCCACATTTATAACCTGATCTTCCTACGCTGCTGCTGAACTTGGCAATGATTTCTTGAGGTCTGCTGGTGAGATAAGGCACAAAGGTGCTCAAGTGCTCAAGGCAGGACTGTTGAGTGCTGGGAGAGTCCACATAGCAAAGGGGTAACAGAMGTTGCATCTCATGTGCAATACAAATGGAGCTGAGTCGCTTCTGCCCCCAGCATACCATTCAACTTTAACAGACATATTGCCACCCATTTCATTACACCTATGAGCCAGTTGCAGGTTCCTAGGCCCCTAGCAATGACTCACCTTGAAAAAGAAAAGAGAGCTTKGGCATGGTAAAAGAAAGTAGCAAGCCACAACCATCATTTTTTCATGCGGAACTGGACTGGGTAAACTTAAAAAGTATTACTGCATAAACTAAAAAGCATTTGAATAGGACACAGTCAGAAAAAAACAAAATCTTGCTGAAGGGAAAGGGAAATGGTTCAGGCAAAGGGGTGCAAGCTGTGACTTTGGAGACTTGTGAACCTGAGAATTACTGCTTCTTCTATTCAAGAAAGACTCCAGAGAAGTGGTGCTTTCAGGGCTACAAGTATCAAAGTCATCATTTTCCTGAATAGAGAGGGAGGGATGTGAGTTATGAGCTAACCTGAGGCATAAGCTGTCCTCCCACTTCAGACTTGACACCTTCTGGCCAAAGCCTCACTTCTTCCCTCTGCCCAGCACTGCAGGTATTCCCTGCTCTCCTCCCTCCCACCACTCATCTTTCCAATCCTGAATTACACATACCCTAGGCTCTCATACACATCACCTGTGGGAGCTGGAACACACACATGCACACGCAATGCACCCCAGCCAGCACCTCACTCAGCAGTTCAGCAGCCACCTGGACTATCCACACCTGAAAAGCATACCAGCTGCCCCACTCACTCTACTGCAAGCCCTCCTTAAAGAACCCTTCAACCTCTAACAGCATGTACTTGGCCACTCCATGGGCACCATTGTGAGGCTCCTTTGCAAGGAGCACTGCTTTGAGAGGGACGCATTTTTGGAGGGGCAGACTCTGCTCATGAAAAGATGGCAATCCTGGCTGATACAGTGCTCAACAGAAAGGAAATCATGTGGCAGAAAGGGATGCGTGAATAAAGAAGTTCTAAGAGTGCTCCACAGAGAAGAGTTGAGTTGCAGACCCTCAAATACTTCACTGGCACCCCAGGAAAGAGCCTGTAGACACAACAAAACAGGGGATGTGATTTCTGTCCCCAGCTCTCAGCRTCTTTAGGCAACTCCACCTGACACCTGCTCTTCCCATCATGCCTTTGCAGGAGAGGTCTCCCCTATGCACCCAGCCAATAGCACTTTCATTCAAAGAATAAGAAGCTGACAGTTGACAAGGGTAAAGAAGAGTTCTAAGGAAGAAAAGGGAGGTGAGATGCCATCCAATACTTAGGGTGCTGCTTCTTCTGACACTGTATCTTCCTACAGTCTTTACAACCAAGGCAGAGTGGCTGAGCTGTGTAAAGGAGATGGTGGCTATTGCTCAGAGGTAGTTTCTGCTTTAGGCTACATGCAATTTCATTTCAGCCCTCTTTGCTCAGAAACCCTRTTCCAGGACTGTATTACAGAATGATCAGCAGTCAAGAACAAATCACCTGATGAGACCATCTCTCTGCTCAAAAACTGCAACCTTGCTTCCCTAGGTGCTGAAAGAGTAGAACCTAGCCAAAAATCTTGTAGATATTTTCACACTCACTTGTGAATGAAATTTAAGCTTCTTTCATTACGTATTTCTAGGAGGATAAACATAGATTTCTGGCATGCAAATTCTAAATGGCATGAATTGCTTTAGGACTATCTGACAGAAAAAATCCATTCTGCAAGCTTCCCCAACCCAAAGATAACTGCGCTGGTGATGGTCTATAGCAAAAAAATTCATTTGGGCATGAAAACCTTCTCTTTAAAAGGCCCAGGCACACAAAGGAAACATATCCTTTCATGAGATGCAGCTAACTGTATTTCTACTGACAACATGCTCCAGGTCTCTGGACTACACACTTGAATTCTGTAAAATCAAGAGAGAGGTGCTAGTGACAGCACGTGGACGGGAATCTAGGGATGACACACCCGAGTGCACGGYGTCCTGAAACCCAACCAACMCCAAGWGCCCAGCACACCTTCAAAGGAAGATCGAGCCCCCAAGGCAACGCTAAGAGCGTCTCTGGAGAGCACCAGTGCCAGGCGGGGGCAAAAGCAGCAGCTCTGGGCACA
>NW_028186451.1:610480-623511 GCF_003343005.1 Rhea americana
TCCTGGACAGGACTCCTCGGGAGGCAAGCAGAACGCTCCTCCGTGCCACAAAGCAAGGCCACGGGGCTTCTCCAAAGGGACGGGCTGCTTTGGAGCTGCTTTGACTGCTCTCTTGTTAGAGCCTCCGCGGTGGGACACAAAGCMCTGATTCCCTTGAGAACCACTCATCAGGCAGCAGAAGAGCGAAGGTGCTCAAGAGAGCAGTGCCCTCCATTAGCCTTCTCCTCCTCAGAGTAAATACCCTGCCATTCCCTGTCCTCCCATGACCSCAGTGATCTGYGTGGCCCCTGCGCCAGACTCACTATGTCGCCTTGGCAGAGCAGCCCCAAGGAAGCCGGGCCCTCTCCACYCCYCTCCCGTKAGCCAGAGTACGAGAGGTCCCAGCTCTACACGCGGCGGTGGGGAAGGAGGGGCAGGGCAAGGCGGAAAGGAAGGCTAGTGCAAGGCTGTACACTCARCAGGTCTTTTACTGATGGCAGCAGGATCCTGTGCAGGCAGGCTGGGCTGTTGCCTCCTGTGCTGCCTGCGGGACGCCCACCTGCGTCTCCCTGTCTGGGCTCCCTTCGGGCAGGAGCTGAGCCAATCGCACATCTCTCGGCCCACGTGGAGAACTCTGAGAGGCCCCGCGCTCCAGAAATGGCGCTTCCATCTCTATGTCAAAGGGAACACGCGCAGGGCTTTCGACTGTGAGCACTTCCTGAGGGCTGGGTCCACTTCCACAGCCGTGTCAGCCTCTTTGGGAGGGGTCCACCTCCAGGGGCCTGTCGGCCTCTCCCGGAATGGTCCACCTCCAGAGGCCCGTCGGCCTCTCCTGGGGGGGGGTCCATCTCCAGGGGCCCATCGGCCTCTCCCAGGGGGTCCACCTCCAGGAGCCCGTCAGCCTCTTGGGTAGGTCCACTGCTGTGGGATCATCAGCCTTGTCAGAAGGATCCACCTCCATCGGCTTGACGGCGTCCTTTGAGCAGCTCTCACTGGTGTCTCCTACAGATATTAGTCTGTCCCAGAGACCTCTCTTCTTTATCCTCTCCTCCTCCTGCCGAGGCAAACCATCTGGTCTGTTGTTTGCAGGACCCCCGTTCGGCACACCTGCCCAAGGAGGACAACAGCTCCCGTTGTCCTCTTTGCACCCTGCCTGCTCCAAGCCTCCTTAGCTGTACAGGAGCCGGAAGCTGAGTGAGCYGGGGGCTACTCGCAGTGGTCCCTTTTCTGTGGTGCCRGGGMCAAAGGGCAGTGAGGTCRCTGGTGACAGCAGCAGGCCACYGTGATGGCRGGCCCCAGCGCTGACCAGATATGGCTCTAGGGGTGAGGGTGGGGGGGGTTGTGGTCTGAAAGGTGCCCTCCTTTCCAGGAAAGCCTGGGTGCAAGGAGCCGAGGGCTCCTTTCGCCAGATACTTCTCATGTGCCATTTTGCTGGCCAGACACCAAAGCTGCCCCTGCAGCACAGGGACCTCCTTGGCCTCCCCCACGCATCCAGCCCCACTGCTCCAGCCCTCTCCTCAGCCCACAGGCCCGCCCCTTGCCGCCCACAAAGATAAGTTGCCCTCATCAGCAAGGGAAGTAGAAAGACCTACCAAAAACGGGAACGAAGGACAGGGTGTCAAAGAGCACATCTAACATGTAAGAAAAAGCTTACCTTTTAACCCTGAAGTGCCAGTGCTGACAAAAATCTTGTCTCAGCTCATCCTACTCTAACAGAACGCTTTTGCCACGCTTCGCAGCGCCCTATTCCCCTTCCTCCACGGTTTCCTCTGGYAGAACCTGGAGAATACTTTCAGTGAAAACCAGGACACAGCACTGCAGAGGGACTGGCGAGGGGAACACGCTGGGGCCTGAGGAGGTGCTTGCTGGATAACAGCTTCACGCAAAGGRATGTCTCGGGCTAGGGACACCACGGGCTGACTCCCGTGGCTCCCTGGATGACACCCACTCCCCTGCCCACCCAACCATAGCACTTCCCTGCTGAGAGGGAGAGGCTCCTAGCTGACAAGGGTCGACTGACGGAAGAGCCATACGGGAAAAAGGCCGGGGGGGAGGCGTCCAGTGCTCAGGGTGCTGCCGCTTCTGCCGCTCTGCCTGCCTGCAGTCTCCCCAAGACGACTCTCCCGAGTGCACGGCGTCCTGAAACCCAACCAACCCCAAGTGCCCAGCAYGCCTTCAAAGGAAGATCGAGCCCCCAAGGCAACGCTAAGAGCGTCTCTGGAGAGCACCAGTGCCAGGCGGGGGCMAAAGCAGCAGCTCTGGGCRCAGCTGCCTCTTGTGCCAGGCGCTAGCCCCAGCACGGTGGCAGAGACAGGCCAGGGAGCCCCACAGGCAGAGAGCAAAGCCCCAGGACACTTGTCAGCAGTCAGCCCCCCTCCTGGACAGGACTCCTCGGGAGGCAAGCAGAACGCTCCTCCGTGCCACAAAGCAAGGCCACRGGGCTTCTCCAAAGGGACGGGCTGCTTTGGAGAGCTGCTGCAAAGCAGCTCTCTGGAGCTGCTTTGCCTGCTCTCGTGTTAATGCTTTGTGTCCCAGCGTGGAGGCTCTGGCTCCCTTGAGAAGCACTCAGTAGGCAGCTGACAAGAGATGTGCTCAAGAGAGCACGAGCACCTTGAAGGWGCTCTAGATTCACCTTCTGCTCCTCTGAGTGCCCCCTCCCGCTGTCCGCCAAGGAGCCCAGTGATCTGCGTGACCACTGCACCACCCTTGCTCTATTGGGCTGGCACAAGAGCCCCAAGGAAGGCAGGCTTTCACCTGCGTTCTCCTGCGGGGCTCAGAGCACGAAACGATCGCAGCTCTCGAGAGGACAGGGGATGGAGGTGGGGGAGGGGGGGCGAGCGGCGTGGGGCAGGAAAGAAGGGCTTGCACAAGCCTGCAAACTCAACAGATCTTTTATTGCTTGCCGGGAGAAAACGCAAAGGTGCGCTGGGCTAAAGGCTCCTTGCCGACACGGAGGAGGTAACCTTCTTCGCCCACTGCCGTCTGCTGCATGGTGGAAGCTGACCCACCTGCACAGCACTGGGCCCAGATTGCAGAGCATGAGAGGCGGTGGCTCTTCAGGAATGGTGTCGCCACCAGTTGCTGGAGGGCATCGCACACAGAGCCTTCCTCTGCCTTGGCCRCTTTTCTGGAGGTGGATGGACCTCCATTGGTTCCAGTGTGCCCTCAGGAGGGTCCACATCCATCGGTTCAGCCTAATCTTCTTTGGGAGGGCCCACCTCCATGGGCTCCCCGATACTCTTTGGGCAAGATGTCACGTTGCGCCATCTGTCAGAGACATCATTTTGTCCCAAAGATGTGTCTTCCTCATGTGCTTCCTCTTCCTGCCGAGGTGCACGGTCTGGCCCATTGTTGGCAGGAGCCGTACTCGGCACAGCTCGCAGAGAGGGTGAGCAGCTCCCCTGGGCCTCTTTACAGCCTGCCTGCTCCAAGAGCGCTTGGCACTGCGGGAGGCAGAAGCTCAGTGAGCTGGGGGCCGCTCACAGTGGTCCTTTTTGTAAGGGGCACAGAACAATGGGCAGGCAGTGAGGTCGCTGGTGACGGCAGCAGGCCGCTGTGGTGGCGGGCCCCATGCCAGGCAGGTAGGGCTCTGAGTAGGGGTCTGGACCATGGCCTGAAAGATGCCGTCCTTTACAAGCAGAGGTGGCTGGGGCCGAGGACACCTTTCGTGGGGATCCTTCCCACGTGCTCTTTTGCTGGCCAGACACAAAGGCTGCTGTTGCGGCACAGGCACCGCCCTTAGCCTCCCCTTGGGCACCGTGTGCTGCAGCCCCGCTCCCTCCTGCACAGTGGCCCTCCACTGGGCTCTTTCCAGGATGTGCCTGGCTGCCTTACACTGGCTTCTCAAGCTCCAAATGGATGCAGCCTTGAGGCATGCTGTCACGATGCCTGGGCAAAGGGCAAACATCCCTCAGCTCATCCTGTGAGCTGCACTCTTTGGCCTACTGCCCAGGACGGGGTTGCCTTTTTTGCTGGAAAACTGCGCTGCTGCCTCGAGTTCAACTCACTGAGTACCAGGACCCGCCAGGGCCTTTTCTGGGTAGCTGCTCCCTGGCCAGCGAGTGCTCACACCATTCAGTTGTGTGGCGTTACGCCGGACAGGCAGGACCTGGCATTTGCCTTTGTTGAACATCAGCAGATTTCTGCCAGCCCCGTTCTCCAGCAGTTAGGYCTTCCCTCCCAGCCATGTTTTGCATCTTGCAGCATTTTGCCTCTGTGCTTCCTGTGCTYTGAGCAGCCCTCTTTGGGCAGTCATCCTAATGTTGATGTTCAGCATTGCGGATCATCTGGGAAGCACCTTTGTTTGCAGAGAACCTTTCTGCTTGGTCTTGCCAAGCAACCTGAAGACAAAGTTAAAAGAAGAAGGCTTTTTGCATGTTGTATCTCCCAGTAGGGAAAAGGGGCTTCAAGTTTAGCTGAGCTTTGCCGCTCACAGTTGATGTCAGCACTAAAGCTGTGTACTGACTAACTGCAGTCTGTCCAGCACTGCCTGCATTCTGAGAGTACTGGAGAGGGCTGCTCCTTTCACTTTAAATAAAAACTAGCAAACTCTTTAAAATGTCTTTAAAGCTAAAAGTAATGTTGTCTGAGTATGCAGAGATGCAACGAGGAAGGCTAGGGAATTAAATATTGGAATTAAATATGACAGAGGATGTCAAGGACAAAAAAGAAATGATTCTTCGAAGATGGTGGTAGCAGGAGGAAGACTAGGGAAAATGTGGCCCCGCTGCTGAATAATGTGGCGTCCCTGGTGACGAAGGATACAGTGAAGGCATAGTTACTGAATGCCTTCTTTGCTTCAGTCTGCACTGCTAAGGGCAGCCCTCAAGAATCCCAGAGCCTGGACGTGAGGGAGAAAGTCTGGAGAAGGGAAGACTTTCCTTTGGTTGAGGAGGATCAGATTAGAGATATTCTAGGCAAACCTGACATCCACAAATCCCTGGGCCCTGATGAGATGCAGCCACGAGTACGGAGGGAGCTGGCAGATGTTGTTGCCAGGCCACTCTCCATCATCTTTTAAAGGTCCTGGAGAACTGGAGAGGTGCCTGAGGACTGGAAGAAAGCCAGTTTCACTTCAGTCTTCAAAAAGGGCAAGAAGGAGGATCCACGTAACTACAGGCTAGTCAGCCTCACCTCCATCCCTGGGAAGGTGATGGAACAGCTCATTCTGGATGTCATCTCCAACATATGGAGCAAAAGAAGGTGGTCAGGAGTTGTCAGCATGGATTCACCAAGGGGAAATCCTGCTTAACCAATCTGATAGACTTCTATGATGGAATGACTGGCTGGGTAGAGGAGGAGAGGATGAGCAGTGGATGTTGTCTACCTTGACTTCAGCAAGGCTTTTGACACTGTCTCCCATAATATCTTCCTAAGCAAGCCCAGGAAGTGTGGGCTAGATAAGCAGACAGTGAGGTAGATTAAGAASTGGCTGAAGGGCAGAGCTCAGAGGGTCATCATCAGTGGCACAGAGTCTAGTTGGAGGCCTGTGGCAAGTGGAGGTCCCCAGGCCCAGTACTGGGTCCAGTCTTGTTCAATTTCTTCATCAATGACATGGATGAGGGGACAGAGTGCCCCCTCAGCAAGTTTGCTGATGATACCAAGCTGGGAGGATTGGTGATACACCCAGAGGGCTGGGCTGCCATTCAGAGAGACCTAGCTAGGCTGGAAAGCTGGGCAGAGAGGAGCCTCCTGAGGTTCGACACGGGCAAGTGCAGGGTCCTACACCTAGGGAGGAATAATCCCATGTACCAGTACAGACTGGAGGCTGACCTGCTGGAGAGCAGCTCTGCAGAGAAGGACCTGGGAGTGCTGGTAGATGACAAGTTGACCATCAGTCAGCAATGTGCCCTTGTGGCCAGGAAGGCCAAAGGTGTCCTGGGKTGCCTTAGGAAGAAGAGTGTTGCCAGCAGGTCGAGGGAGGTGATCCTGCCCCTCTACTCAGCCCTGCTGAGGCCTCATCTGGAGTACTATGTCCAATTCTGGGCTCCCCAGTACAAGAGAGACATGGAGCTACTGGACAGAGTCCAGTGTAGGGCTACAAAGATGATCAGAGGACTTGAGCATCTGCCCTATGAGGAACAGCTGMGAGAGCTGGGCCTGTTTAGCCTTGAGAAGAAAAGACTGAGAGGGGATCTTATCAACGCCTACAGATACCTTAAGGGGGGCTGTCAAGAGGATGGGGCTGGACTCTTCCCAGTGGTGCCTAGTGACAGGACAAGAGGCAACGGGTACAAACTGAAACACAGGAAATTCCACCTGAATATAAGGAAGAACTTCTTGACTGTGAGAGTGATAGAGCACTGGCACAGGTTGCCCCGAGGGGTTGTGGAGTCTCCTTCTCTGGAAATATTCAAAACCCACCTGGTTGTGGTCCTGTGCATCACACTCTAGGTGATCCTGCTTGAGCAGGGGGGTTGGACTAGATCATCTTCAGAGGTCCCTTCCAACCTCAATCTTTCTATGGTTATTATATGAAAGAAAGAGACTAAGTATTTCAACTCCCAAATTTTTATCTTATACACAGAAAGGGATTGTCTTTTATGTGGAATTTAGTTGAAAGTTGAGGTGACTACTCACACACTGCAAAGCCAAGATGAGTTGTACCCCTAGAGCTTTTTCAATATTTAAACTGGTTATGCTACTAAATACTGCTGCAAACATACAACCACAGTTCAGAAATGCACATTCCTTTGGGGTTAAGGCCCCTAATATTTGAACAACTTGAGTTTATGAGTGATGTATATGGAAAATTTTAAGATTGTTCAGCTAGGCAGTTACGAAAGACAAGTGAAAACATTTCCTGAGAAGTGCTTTCTTCAGTGACAGGAGAGGAATGGTATCACATGACTAATGTAATCACAAATCACCAGATGAGAGCCACATCAAAGTGCCACTGTTCAAGAAACTCCTTCCTTCTGTTGGTGCACTGCAAATAACAATTCTGGCAGCTTCATTTTGCAACCCAGATTACTAAAGGAAGGGATATAACATGTTATTAAAGCAAAGAATGTGCTTATAGGTCACAGCGAGTTAGGGGCCTGCATAAAGCTCCCTTAACTATGGTCGAATGAAGAGAAACTCAGAAAAACCTTTTTTTAAAACATCATAAAGTACATGTCTGTGTTAACTTTACCATCTGCTCATGACAGTCTAGCAGTCTGCTTTCTCCACAGGGAGCCTTGTAGGTCTTGATATCGGTCTGAATTCCCTCTCCAATAACCACCTCCTCTCTGGAGAGAGGGAGTCCTTCTGGTTTTGTCTGTTCTTGGCTTTTGCCCTTCTAGACAAAACCAGTCCAAAAGCCTCAGCAGGAAATCACGCCAGTATTCACAGAGCCAACTGGTCTCCTATTATCCTATTCCTGTGGAATGGCTTATCTTGAGTCATTGTTTCCTTACAGCCTCCTTTTAGACTAAATCAATGTACTTATACAGTGAATAGCCTGTAACAAGGTCAACAGTGTATTTATACGCTATTACAGCCCACTGCACATCCATCACAATAGTTAACTTGTCTGATCTCTGTCATTTTAGAGATGACAGAAGTTCATTTAATAGTTCTTGCCTTAGGCCCATAACTTCTTGGCTGAACTAAAGAATATCTTTTAGAAAGATACCCAAARCTTAAAAAATGTTTGGAAAATATGATCAAATACTTCATAAAAACAAATGTGTAATGAGACAAAGAAATATAACCAGAAGAAGATGAAAGACTGGGCAGCCTTTTTCTTCAAGAGATGGGAACATGATATTTGAGACAATAAATAATAATAAAAAAACAATTTCAACAACAAAGTAATAAAAAGAATCAGGAAGAATACCCTTGAGATCATCTTAGTTATATCTGGTTTCACCATCAATTCATGAGTGCACTGATATTACTTACTCCTGCCCTAAAGCTGCCCCCTCCAAGTAACATGCAGTTTTGTGTAACCCCGTAATCCACAACATCCCTTCTCTGGTGATTTAATAGCTTAAAGAAGTTTATTTAGTCTCTCCAGCCCTTGAGATAAAAGGTCTTTTCATCAAATACTCAAGGCTCATGCTTTTAAATGCAGAAGGGTCAAGTTTGTTTCATATACTAGCTTGGGATATCCTTGGCCTAGGACATCCTTAGAATAAAATTAGTGCAATGGGAAGTACTAAAATGAGGAGAGGCAGGGTGAGACTGCTTATTTTGAAGATTCTTTAATTCAGATCACAGTGTACTGTTGCTGCGATATGGGCCTGCAATATAATAGGAAAAAAAGGAGAGGAAGGCAAAAGACAGCAACCTTCTATTTGGCTTACCAACTTAATTCYGAGTAAATAACGAAAGAATGTGCAGTTGGGAGACTTCATCCTCAGGTATCGTTGAATGTACCAACTTCCACTATTAGTTAGTATTTTGGTAAAGTTAAAGTATTTTTCATCCAAAAGTTGAAAAAGATCTCAAAGACTGCCACAGATAGGAAACAAAATTACCTTTGGTATCACTGGTTTTCTGTTGGTCTAGTGATCCACTGATGATTATTTTATTATTATTTTATTACGGTAGACAAAAGAATTTCAGCCAGATTGCCTCATGCTTCCTTGCCTTTCCCTCACTCAGCAGAGGTTGGACCATGCATGTGCCCAGTGGTCCTTTATTGTGCAAGGATATTTCTCCAGCCTTGTGCTGCCTGAAGCATCTAGCTCTGGAGATAAAACGCTGCTTTTTGCCATTACAGCAGTAGGGGATCTTCATTCCGCTATGGCAGCTATAGAAACACAGTGAGAACAAGCAGCATCCTACCTGAATGGTGTTCCTCAGGTTATATGCAGGAGATGGATATTGCCTCTGAAGGCCACGAYCTGAAAAGCTCAATCCTAAAGTTAAGAGATGGGAGGAGGGAACAAAAACCATTGGGTTGTTATCAGCTTGGCAACATTGAGTTTATTGGGGACAGAGTGTGTGGTCAAACTTAAGTAAGAAAGAGTTAGGATTCCCAGTTTGGTGGTCAGAGCTGCTGATTTTCTGTTAGAATTATTTTAAGTGAGTGTGCAGTGGGAATTAAAGATACAAAACCAATCAGCATATGAGCTGAGTTATTAACCCCTACTTCAAAATCTGATGCAGCTTGGGTTGCCTGGATTGTCAAGAAGCCAAGGAATCCACTTTTCCTCAACCACTTCAAATCGTAGAGGTGTTCATTCTCAAAATTCAGAAATGAAAAGGGGTTTCAAAGCAAGCAGTAGAAGCAAGAGATAGCTCATAGCCCAGCATGAAACCAGAATGCATCCTGTGCTTCTCCTTCCCCTGACTCCCTTCCCAGAGAGGTGCGTGTGTGAACTGGCCARCTTCCTACATATGCTTCCCACCTGCTGCACTGACATCACCACTGGAAGAAGCTACTTTTTCTGTTCCAGCTGAAAGCAAAACATGCCAGTTGTTATATCTGCCAGCAGGCAAAAGTTAGGAAAGAGTAAGAGAAGAGGGGGAAGAATGCGGAAATAGATACAAAGAGATCACAGAAGGAGAGGCAGGAGGAGAACGTCTGAGTTCACCTTTATAATGAATGATAGGGTTTTGAAAATGTGGTTGTCTGGAAGCATTTTGGCTGCTGGTATGTGAGCTCACTGCAGGTCAGCTGAGGAATGCAGGTCTTGGTTGAGATTTCGTGTTTGGAGAGTTTGGAGCAAGAGGCCTATTTGACCCAATTCTTGCTCAGTCAAAAAACAAACAGAAGGCAGGAAGCAGCTATGGCTGCCTACGGTAATCATGGGTCGCCTGCTGGAGCAGGATTCCCAGCCACCATTTTGCACTTCTCAGGCTTTTTAGATTAGATTAAAATTTTTTTCGTAGGGAATGCAGATCAAAAGACTTTTACAGATTACTAGAAGAGGGGTTTCTAGGATTTTAGCAGAGTAATCTAGCCTACTCGAAACCGCTAATGCTCTATGCTATGAGAAGAAAACTTCCAAATGGCTCCTCTCATCCCTTTTACGGATTGTTTTCAAGTAAAGGGATTACCAATGAAATAGGAATACTAATAAGAAGTTTTAAGTACTTTTATGAACAAGCGATCAGAATGAAAATATTTGGGAATAAAATGAGATATTGGAAGTTAGACTCTAGGATTTGAATCAGGTAGGTATAGAGCACAAACACAAGCACCTCAACTTACCTGGAGCTTCTTGGGCAGACGAATCAGATGAGGGCCTTTGCTAGAACTGCACCTGTGAAAAATTGTTCCATTTGCTAATTGTGTATTCATATTCTTAAAGTCAGATTTTTGTAATGAATTTCTATATGGGAAAACCTCCTTTTAACCATGTACTACAATAGGCAAAAGCTTTAACTTAAATGATGAGCTGTACAGTGGCATTTTCAAACCAAGTCAAGAGAGTCAACTTTTGTCTGGCTGCATYAGGGCAGTACAGCTCTACCTGATATAAGTCTCTAAACAGAAACAGAAACTTCCATAAACATGTAAGATTTTAATCATGATTTCTTCCATCAGTAAGTAATGACCATTAAAAATAATACTACTATTCTGTAAGGACACACTGATGTTCCATGCATTTTTAAGCTTTTACTTCTCTCTCTAATTTACCTTCACCTCACATAGAGTCACAAAATGTATAAACCTAACTGGCAGGCTTGTAAATTGAGTGAACTGAAAAAAATGAATATTTATAATTTTTTGACAGATGGTACATATATGGAGCCACATTCAGGAAAAGTGTAGCATGACTGTTGTCATTTTTACAATTTTACATTTTGTCTGATCAATCTCATCAGTAGATAAATATAGGGAACTCTTTCAAGAACCTTCCTATGCTAATTATTTACAAGCATGATTTTTGTGGGTGATCACTGTAACTGAATCCCTATTTGCCCCTTTAACACTCTATCACTTTCTAACTTTTGAACCTTTTTATGACCGATAAAGATATACTAAATCACTGAACCATCTGTTGGTGAATGCCCAGTGATCTGTGACCATAACCAAATTTTATATGCAAGGAGAACARCTCCATATACTATTTTTGGTATTTTAGTCTGAAAATTTTGAGAGTGAAAAAAAGTAGCAGGGAAAACTGCCATGAGTAGAAATTTGGAGTTCTATAAGAGCTGTTGATTAAATAATCAGATGTCCTGATTTTTCCAGCTAGGAACGARTGTAACTTGGCTAAAAGTCCATCATATTTTAGTGGTAAGGTGAAATCAGTACGGTGACAAATGTCAAATAAAAAAATGATGACAGAAATTATGATGGGCAGAGCTAAGAATGGTAAAAAGGAATTTGCATCTATTGGCCATTAATCCTTGCAACAGGATAGCTCATTAGCAATAAAACTTAACATAGGAATGTTGATGGAGAAAAGACAGAAGCGTGACATTAATATTGCTATTCTGCATTTGGAAAGCAGTGCAATGAGAAACTCCTAAGAGAAAAATAAGTTTTTTAACTCCTCTGCCAAACAGTGTTTAGTAAGACAGAAGTGGGGTAAAAATCAGTAGGCCTGAATATCTTGCACACAAAAGTCCAGAAAGTGTTTTCTGGGGACGTCTTTAGTCCAGTGGAATGAACTTCTAAAAAAACTTACAATATTAGGAAGATTTGAGACTGCTAACGTTGTGCCGAAATCAGAGAGGGCAGGGGGGGCACTACAACAGGCTCCTGTTAATTCCACACAGAATAGATGGAAAAATTAATATAGTGTTGACCTAACTGCAGGTATTCAAGGACAGTGATATAATTAGTATTTGCTTTTTCTGGGAAGTATGTTCATCTAAACCAACTTGAGATCATTACTTGATGAGCGAACATGACCGGTTTATAAAAGTAACTGAGTAGATATAATCTGTATTAGGAATCCTGGAAGGCATTTAGCTCTAAAATACATTTTACTCCATTTTAATGCAAATGGATACTATAAAGCATTAACAGAGCACTTAGAAATGCATTAAGAACTAGATTTCTAATATACCATATTCCAATAGACTAGGATCTCAGTGCAGCAGTGATTGGCACATTAGTAGCAAAGTGAGACACACRCATCTACACATGGCAGCAAAACATTAAAATAACAGAGCTATAGGAGTCAGTGTCCTGCCCACTTTGTATGTGGCCCTGTTCTATTCCCTACCACATCAAGTAAAGTGCTGTGGTAACCTGCAAGGGGACTGAACCATCTAATCACTGCCCCACATCCCATAACAATATTTTTCCTGGGCTATATCGATACAGTGAGAGTGGCTGCAGTTGCTTGATTTTTGGCTTATCAATCAAAGCAAATGCATTATCACAATTTTGAACTCTTCAAGGCAAGAAACATCTTTGCCTTGCTTAGTTATACAGTGCCAATGCGGTATTGACACTTGTTTACAAAGATGTTTTTATGCACGCAGATCATCTGCTAGCACATCTTAAAGGTTGAGTAGGTGCAAATAACAATATTAATTTATGCTAAATACCAATTACCTGTTATTTCCCAATATATTAACTTCTAAAAAACTCAAGAAACATCAGTTAAGTGAAAGTCAATAATCATCAACTCTCTTGCAAAAGATCAAATCAGCTGCTATGACAACTGAAACATGAATCTCAAGGCATAAAGGCCTGTTTTGTACACTCTAGACTGAGCTAGACTTGTCACATTATGAGGCCACTAGTTAAGTCTTTCCTTCAGATGCATATTGTTTGCCTTCCTAAAGTTACTGAGAGCTACTCACATACACCTCCCACCTTCCAGCAAAATTTGGCAGCCTGCCTGGCCCTTACAAAAACATGGTCAGCAGCATAAATAGAGGCACTGCCACTTACTCACTGGCAGCTGGATTTCAGCTTTGTAAAGTCTTGCCTAGCTTATCTCTCCCAGGTGCTCTGAGGCGTAATGCCTAACCAATTTGAGATCTCCTGCCACTTGTGGAAGGTGTGGCAACAGCTCTGCTTTTCAGGAGCAATCAATCTGGAGAGCCTGTCAGCCAGAGGTGCAGTATAGATGGTATGATGTCATCCACAAGCCCCGGCAGAGTTTTCGGGATGTTGTCCTAGAATGAGTTTTGGTTTTTTGTTCTTTTTT
>NW_028186451.1:623776-774616 GCF_003343005.1 Rhea americana
AAAAAAAAAAAAAAAAAAAAAAAAGTCTCCAAAGTCTCATGGTCTGCTTCAACTCCAATTACCCTCTGGGCATAACTATATTCACAAGGTTTATCATAGCCAAAAACTTCAGCCAAAATTTCTTTCCAAAGCTGTGGATAGTTTCATTCCTGCCAAGCATAAGTAAAGACTTTGAAAACATATGCCACAAGGCAGCTATCCTACAACCACAGTCCTCTCAGTTAAGGGACCTGAATTAGCTGGTTGCAACATTTGAAATGTTGACAGAGCTGTTCTTAAGGATCATATATTTTTTGAAAGCAATTTGCTTTAATGCTTTACTTTTTTAGCTTTTAACCAATACAAGTCAAAATATTTTCTTCAGGAAAAGATCCATAGTGGAAAATCCACTTGGCAATGATATAGACTTTAATGACAGTCAGAAAGTTTCTGACATTGGTACACTCAGGTTGTATTCACATTTTGTAACAGGCTCAAGAAAAAATTTCCTAAGTCCTGTAGCAAAGTCCCATTTTATATATAGTGAGTCGTTACACATATTGACTCTACAATGAGTCATATTGAGCACTTGCATCCTTCAGTCTGATTCAACATCAGGCTCTAGATAAGTAACCATGACTGTGTTATATAAACATTTTTGTATCTAATGGCAATGCAGTCTACTCCAAAGTACATTTGAAGGTCCAATATGTAAATTGGAAGGTGGTCTAATGTGATCCAAAGGAGAAGAAAGGAATTCTCTTCTCCATCATCCATTGCTATGTGGTCAAATTTTAACTTCAACTTCTAGCTCATAAAAGTGTAAGAAAATCTTAGGATATCAGAATAAAGGAGTAGTAACTGAAACTCAGTTTCTATAGTCTACTTAYCTGCCATATCAGCAGAGCTGAGTAGAAATAATCACTTCCATCACTTATTCAAAAGTCACACACCTGTTTACCTGGCCCAAAAACATTATGTCAGGGCAATCTGGTTTAAACTCCACTCTTCTGAGAGAGTTCTTGAACTTTTGTCACATGCATGGGTATTAGCAGTGGCATCTTATATTCATTTTGAAGTACTGGTGTTACCTGTAGTTTTCTCTATTGTGTCAGTCTAAACGAAGAGATCACTCTTCATTTTCTCATGTAAAAGTATTTGGCTGTCTTGATTTTGYTGCTGGGTTTCAACAGCTGTAGCCCAGTAAACATAGGCATGTAAATTTGACTCTTTCTTTCTTCCAAGTGCAATTTTTTTAAGGTCCAAAATTGCCAATGAAGATATGTAAATAAGCAAAATACCTTTAATGAGCAATTATTCCATTACATGAGCAATTCACGTTCCACTATGTCCTTACCTCCTGATCAATCTGCCTTTCCAATCTGTCACCTCCATAACTTGGCAGAAAGTGAAATTTCTATCCCATTAATACCTCTGAGATATTAGAAGTGTTCCAGGGTCTTAACTAGGACAAAGGAAGTAAAAAACATTATGAAAACCAATACTGATTTTGATTTTTTTCAGTTTCTGTAAAATTTCTTTTATATTTGTCAGAATTTCAGAACAAGCATATGTTCCAACTAAAAATGTAATTTTTGTTTGAAAACATAGAAATAGATTTTTTAAAAAATCTATTTTTTTTTTCAGGAGAATTCTGGTTTGGTTTTCCTCATCAAGAAATCCCCAATCAGCTTAACCTAGTTCTGATCCTCCTACTGGATTCCATAAGGAAGAAGCTTCATTTTTTTTTATCTTCTGTTCTTTAATATTCTGAGTTTTCCTATGATTTTATATTCAAGTTCTCCTTTTCAAAATATCTATATTGGTCTGTTCCAGTAACGGTAGACCCCAATCAGAAAATTTTCTACATGAAATAGAAAAGAGCATCAGCTTATTTCTCTTATTCATTATCTAACGGTAGTTTCCATATTAGATACTAAATTTGCATTAGAAAATGAATATTCCAACACAGTGAGCATGCATATGATTATTTTTGGATTCCAGAAAGAAAACAGGGAAGAATGAAACATGGGAAGTGATAACGATTAAAAAGTTATGTCATCGAGGTTCTGTTCGGATGGTTCCGTTCTTATTCCTGGGTCAGYACTCTGATATCACGGAGGATTTCCACAAAAGGAAATTTATAAATTGTGCATAGTGAATTTCTGGAATCTATTGCCAAAAAAATTAATGGAAACAAAATGACAGTTAATAACTAGAACCTTTAAAGTGACTGAACAAAATATTTCAGATGTTTTAAATACTCATCTTTAGGTAAGCCAACCACTACMTACTTGTGTTAGAAACATTTCTCAAAGACTTTTTTTTCTCTTCACACTCTGCCTTTGCATGTGAACTATGCCTGAAAACCATAAAGATAACAATGTTGCCAGGAGCAATATACCTTCTTCAGAACCTCTTCAGACTTTCCTATAGATTGTGATCCTTGATGGCAGAAAATATACACATATTCTGCATTGAAGTAAGTTAGTTTTCCCTCCAGAACTATACCCTTTTCATTGCCAAGGAGAAAAATGAAGCCATTAACAATGTGACTATTGAGACTACAGAGCTATTTGACTCTTATATTCCCATTTCTTTTGATCTGTTTTGGCAGCTGAAATGAATTGCGTTAAACTTAGTCTGCATCTACTCACCCAGACAGTTTATTAAGAGACAGTAACATTAGGGAGGACAAGGAGTGATTGACAAGTGAGAAAACAATCCCAAGTTTAACCACAGGTTCTGTGAATGGTGTTTGGGAGATACCTTACTCCAGGAGGTGACCAACAATACATGTCATTGAGTATTCAGTACCACAGACCTAATCCTGCTCTAATTTCTGCTTGCTTAGCAGAGATACACTGCACCTCAGTGGCATGGATTTGCAAATTTCTCCCACTTAAAGACTGACATATTTCCACTAAGGTGCCACAAAGCACAGCACAAACAGCTCCAAAATATTCAAACCCCCCTGAGATCAGAGAGAGGGCTCTCTCTATGCTTTCACTTGGGTTGATGGGGTTAAAGAGCTCTTTGGCATTTTTTCTGCAACCTCCAAACTGTTTTTGTCCTTGCCTTCATCAACTCCAGCATTTTATTGATTACTTTTAGCCTTTCTAAGGGTGAAAAATGTTACTTGAACGGGCCTCAAGACACCACTTAGCTACTGCTTTATGTGAGCAAGAGGGAAGCGTAAGCCTTTACTAAGGAGAATAGCTGCATCCAGCCATTTCTATGCCTGCTCGTGCTTTCATATTGAGAACAGGGGAATCAGGAGCTACAAAGATGAGCAACCATCACCCCAGCACTGTCCTGTAGGACAAGGTCAGAGTGGTGTAGGCTGATCCCAGAGACTGAGGAATCCAGGCTCCTTCTGCTACAGACCGCGGTGCAATCCCTGCTGAACCACATCTTAGCTGGTGCCCCCTAGTCAGGATTTTAATGTAGCCCAACAAAAGATGACTCCCTTACTGCCATGCACCGTGGTAATCTGCGATTACCTGAAGGCAGCGAGGCCCGTAAGAGCTGTTGGAATGGCTCCTTTCTGTGACCCTTTGCTTCATTTACGTTGCATTTATATTTTTTGGTGCTCATGGGGAAAAAGAAGAGGGGAGGGGGAAATTCCCAAACTCTTTTTTTATATAGCCTACTTAAGACAAGTCCRCTTAACACTCAGGAAATACATTGCAGCTCCTTATTCTCTGCCTTTGTACACACTGCCATTCTCTCCTCATAGTCACCCGGTCACCTTTTATTGTTTTCATACAACTTTTTAATTCATAAACAACTTCCCTAAAACTCTGCTTTTCTACCTTGCACATTCAGCCACATGTCCCCCTTCTTCCAACTTACTGTTGCATCTGTACTTCACTTCATCATTTGAATTGTTGCTGTTAAAATAATCTTTGACACTCCTTGCTGTGATTACCTTCATCTCTTCATTTCTCTTCACTGGATTTGCCTCTATATATTAAAAAACAAAAAGAGAGAAACTAAGAAAACTAAGAACACGTAAGAGACAGGCAACTTACCATGCCAAAGGTTCTTTGCTTTGCTAGTGCACTAGATCTGCCTCATCATTCCTTGGGGAGCTTACATTCAGCAAGGTGTAAAGAGCGACAGACACTGTAACTCTCCTTTACCAGTAAATTTGAACAATTTAAGCCAATCACATAACGATCTCTTTATCTTACCAGCTTATAAAAATATGCCCAGAAACCAAATAAAAAAGTTACTAGATTACAAAATCCCCTTGCATATTAAAAAATCTGCTTGTGACATGCTATAAGCACAAACATGCACACAGACACACTWCATACAATTTATATAATCAGTTGCTGTGAGAGGTAGTTGAAAATATATATATAGGTAAGAAAAAAAGTAGAGATGATCCAGGTTAAGGTTGCGTGGAGGATGTAGGTTTGGACAAGGAATTGATACATCACACAAAATTGCATGGCAAGAAACTGCTTAAACCAATGGGTCTTAAGATTGGCAGCTTACACCCACCACTGTTTGCCTATAATGATAAATGTAAAGAATTTTTGTCACAATTATAGTATTTTTTACTATAATGTTGATGATTGATAGTATTTTTCCATGAGGAAATTTAACAGTTGTNAAAAAAAAAAAAAAAAAAAAAAAAAAAAAAAAGAATTGGAAGTGACTGTTTCAGGTTGATCAGTGTTTCAGTGTTGAGACTTTGCAGTGTTTGGGTTTCTAAGAAGATGCAGAATTTCCAGATAATATAATTTTGGATGTTAGCTGTGTTTCTTCCCATATGCTTGTAATCTGAACACATTTGAGATAATTTTTCTGGAGACAAGGATTCAGTTTTGGTTTGCAGGCCATACTGTGCTATCCATACTTGAAAGAGAATTCCCCAGTGAAATCTGTGATGTTTCAAAATGATTGAATGGCTTTTTGTCAGAGAAATAATTCCATTTCTCCATCAAGTTTAACATTCTAATTGTTATCTTTGGGGACTTGATTCAACACCACTGAAGTCAATCAGACTCTTTCCATTGCTCACAAAGCCAATAGCATCAAATTCTCCTTTGGCTTTGGTCACTACTACTTGATATTCATCATACCTTCTTTATCATTTCACTCACAGCTAGCTATGTACAGATCATTCCTGTTGACAATTTTATCATTTTAAGATTTTTGTTTGTTAACCTGAATAGTTATTGTTCCCTATGATTAACACAGCATACTTGTGAGCTGTTCCAGACAAACCTGTGTGAAGGCAGTCTAGTTCATATTTAAATATTGATAGGTATCTTGGAATTTTGCAAAAAAGAAGTTTCTTTCTTTCTGGACTGTGCTATGAGGTCAATAATTTTCCGTAAGTTTATGTGGGGAAAAAGTTTGTTGAAACGATATCCAGGGCCTCTTTTTAACAATAATTTTCCTTTGCTATATCTTGCCAAGATTATTTAAGCCTCCCAGTGCATATTTATAGGAAGTTTGGACAAGGATAGAAGGAGGATTCTTTTTTTTTTTCTTTTTTTTTTTTTGGGGGGGGGGTGCTCTCCTGCAAGAGTTTGAGTATTTCATTGCTTTATTAAAAGGAAGAATTTTCATCCTGCTGTAGCTTTTGGATACCTGCACAAAATGTGTTTTCACAGGTTACTCCAAGGTTTTTAATACAAATATTTAAATCTGTATGCAGTCATGACACATGTTGAATAAATTCCTGTGCCCCTGTGGTGATGGATATACTCCAGAATCTTTTCCATCTATCAGCCCCTCACCTGAACTCTACCCAGCTCTGGATCTGCTTTCAGCGGTCTGTACAGGGCAGAGGATTTCGACGACTGCTGTTAAGTCAAAGAAGCGGGGCTCTTCCGAGACAGTCTTGGCTAATGACTTGAGTCAGATCCAGTGTCCTAGTTACTGGATGCTGAGGAATGGTTCTGCAGTTGTCTGTCCACTTTCATGGGCCATTGGGCTTCACTGAAATCTTCTTTTTCTTCCAAACTGCTACTTCTCTTSTATTACCTTGTGTGATCAGATGGAGAAAAACATAAGAACAAACACTAGCCATTTTGTGTGTTGTCTAGGTAGAAAGATCTGAATCCTCACCAAGAGACAGTTACAATTGTATTTCTAAGATTATAATGTATGTTTAAAACATTTCTGGTCATCATTACAGAGATAGTGGCATAGATTATTAGATGTGACYGATACTTCTGAAAGTCCCACGTGGGACACTGAAAGGATCTCACACTCTAAAGTACTGGTACCCAACTGCTGTGAGATGAAATGCTTCATAGCGTTTCTCAGATCGGTGCAGAATAAAGCAAAGGCTCTTGACTCARCTAAAGCAACGAAATGAGAATTTAGTGGTTAGAGAGGGGTAGGCGCTAAGGAGAAGAAAGACCTCCCTCAACCCCAGCACTGGAAGGCCCAAGTCAGCAGAATACCTCTTTAGATGGATGAGTCCTGCTCAAAAATAATTCGGGAGAAGCTGGGAGCACAGGGCCTCACCAGCACGCAGCCTCAGCTGCAGCGCGCCCCACTCAGGATTTCCCAGCAGAGGTCTGTCTCCCAGGAGAGCCGACTAACGCAGTACAGCTGTCATTCTTCGTTTCCTGGGAAGAAACTCACAGGAGGCAAAGAGTCGAGAGCAGCCCTCGCCTTTTCCAAACTGCATTCCCAGCAGAAAACTTGGAGAAGCTATAGTAGGAAAAAAATGTTTTATTTTTTCTTCAGTCGTGTGTTCTCWAACTGTTATGAAGGGTCTATAAACCAATGCATACAGCTGTGCAATGGATAATCTGGATGCTTATTTGTTCCCTGACTACAGTCCAGAGGCTTCTCTGTGACAACATATGAGTTCTGACTGGGCACTGGGTCTGAAAAATATATGTACGCATTGTCATTGCACATCTGGAATTTTGAATTGCTAATGGACATACTGTGATAGAAAAGAAAAGTGTCTGGCCAATAAACTTGTTTTATATATTTATTTTAAAAGCATTACCACATTTCTGGCTAGTAGCCTTTCATCCTCTAGACTTTACACCAGTGCATCTGGAATGCTAAGCAGCTCTTTCAGAGATGCAGCTACATCCCAAAAGGCACCTTTTATATTTGAAATAATTTGAAAAACTATTTAGAAAGGAGGAAGGTGGTGTTTTTCCCTCTGGAGGCTTACATACCTGGTAATTAACATCAGTTTCTACAATCTCAGAAACCATAGGTGAAAATTCTCTCTTAAGACTCTCAGTTAATGTATCCTATCTTCCAGGATGCTGCTAGAAAAGTGTATCTGTCTTTAAATAATGTATCTTCACGTTATTATACCACAGAGCAATTACTTTGGAGGCGCTTGTTGCAGGACTAGCACTAGAAATTTAAGCACTTCAGGTTTCTGCCCATTGCTTTGAGCCCCCTCCTCCTCACAGCCGCTGAACCTGCAGGCAGAACAGACGGCAGCAGTCACTCTGCTCCTGTTCGCGCTTACCGGGGTCACAGATCTCCTTTTTGTCAACTCGGCCTCTCCAAAGTGTTGAGAAATTGCAAAAGAGGAAGAACCCCCCACCAGCAAATGGGGAAAACTGCAAGAACACAGCCTACTTAGGCACACTCACAGGTGGTCACCAGAAAATTAAAWACCATGGTGATGCCTGAAATACATTTCAGTCAAGTTAAAAGGCACGTCTCCTTTTACTGGCCGCCTTCGCAGTTAGGAAACCCTGGCAGTATTTCATTGCTTTATGCAGAGGCCATCTGACATGCACCCCTGTGCACAGGTGGTCATTCATTGTATTTATGTTTGCTTTTATAAATTTCATACCTTTAGGCAATGTGCCGTATGCAGAGAGTATTTTTAAGACAGGAACCAACTCCAAGCCATTGGCAGTGAGCAGTAACCGTTTGTGTTTAGTGAGGATTTGTAGGGCTAGATTACTGAAGTCTTTGAGAACTTGAGACACATTTTCATTTATGTCACTCAGGATTATGAATTAGGTTTAAACTRTGAAACAGGGAGTAAAAGATCAGCTTTTTATAACCAGACCACCTGGATGGTTTAATGGTAGCTGTTTGTTGTCCACATAGTGGCTTCAGAGGTACCCAGAGGATATGAAAAAAGCAACCCATTAATCCCCTTCCCACCCATCTCTCAGCAAAGCCCCCGTGATTGGCTTCATCAACAAAAACAGCACCCAGCACAGTCAGCGCTTTATAAAGCTTTATTGCAAGATGTGTTTACATAATGCTGTAGAGGTGAGCTTTTAACTACTTATATCAAGAAATTTTGGACAAAGGTCTGCGGCCAGTTTCCCATGTTGACCCTGCATGGCACAGAAAAAATGAAGAAAAAAAAATGACTGCATCTTTCCAGAGAGCGAAATGAGGAGAGTGGGGGGAGGAGAGGCAGAGGAGGGGAGCGTTAAAAAGCAAATCCCCCTGGTTTACACTTAACGTGACAAAGCTTCTGAAAGATGGATACAAAATTGTAGGTGAGCTTTCTGCGTAGTAAAACCTTAAACAGTAATTCAAGTTCTTCATGAAATAAAACTGAGAAACAAAAATGCGGTTTCATGGACAATTAAATTTAACATAAAACAAATTTACCTAAAATGAGAGAACAACAAAAATAAAAACTCAACCAAACAAAAGGACCTGTAGGTAATATCTCTGACCATGCATGGCTTGTTTTTTAAATTATAATTCACAGAATAACACTGCTGGAAAGCCTATTTTACACTATGCTACACACAACACAAAAAAACATGAGTAGTGACATTTACACAATTTTACAGTATTTCTCCTTTGTCTAAGAAACACGTCCTTTTCTACTTTACATTTTTTTTACAATTCCCAGCTCACAAAAAAGGACACTATTTGCACAAAGACAGTCTTTAAAAAGGAGAAATGCACCCAATGCTACAAATAAGCTTTTTCTTTCAAAGAAGCCTCTGTGTTAGATAGTGATTAAACAAAATATATCTCCATCTGCCACTCAATGTGAAATGGACTAATTAGAAATAATTAATTCTTTTTGCGTAAACATAAAACTATAAAACATCTCCAAAACTCCTTGAATTACTTGCTATGTAACTATTAAACTGCTTACCAAAAGCCTCTTGGGTATTGCATCTGAAATGCCAATTCAGCCAGTTCCTGCCCCAATCAAAAGAAAAGATAGGCCTTATGTGGTGTTCAAGTATTTGCAAATTATTTTTAATCGTGTTCAATAATCAAACATGTTGTCATATGAAAATGCTTCTTTATTTTTATTTATTTATTTATTTATTTATTTTTAGAGCCTCTTAAGAATCTGGCAGTTTTTGCTGCAGAGAAACATCAGCAGACATAGTCCTTAGATGCTGTTTCTGGTATCCAGATGTGGAAAACCAGAGCTATCTGAACACTGCACAGGGTCAAGTGCTATGCCTACATATACATACACAACTCATCTTGAAGATAACGTATGCATATGGGTGAAAAGGAGAGACAGGAATGGTGCTTATGGCTCTGTGTGACTCTAAGCTTGCACATCCTTTAGTTAAAGGTAGGTGAAGCGTACAGCTGCACACAAGTTGGAATAGGAGGATGAGGGATGTGAAACCGGTAAGCTACCATCTCTTCCCCAGTCATCCCATTAAAATCAAARCACTGCAAAAACAATAAAGCACGAAGCGTACGCGCATCCAAATGCAGACAACCATCACGAGCCAAACTGGTTCTAAAGAATTTTGGATAAAGACACTCGTTTTTGTTGCATGACAGGGGCTATCAGTGTAAAGGGGGCACCTGACGAAGGAGTGATTTCCTGAAAGGACACTGGCAGCGTGCCATTTCCCCCTGCATTCCTGACTTGTGACTTGTAGGTGGCTTTTAGCATTCTCCCAGGTACATTCACAGCACAGCGCCTGTCCAGTTAGATCAAGACTCTGACTCTGAATTTGTTAAACTGGGGCGTAAGCTCTTACCAGATATTCACATATGCCTTTTTATAAAGGGAAAACCAAAGTCTTGTCCACCTACATACTTGATGGCCTTTTTTTTGCTGACAATTAGTACAGATCTACAATAAAGGAGGGTTAAAGACAAAAAGACAGGTATTTTGAAAACTACTTCGGATGATGTTTCAAATGCTTATCAGAGCAAGAAAGACCCTCATTAAAACATCCTTTTTGCTGATTTGGGGTTACAGATAGGCGTATATCAAACAGAAGTTCATATGTAGCACCTAATGGACTATAAAATATCTGAAATCCATGAGTCTGGTGCCTGGACTTACTAAAAGGTGAAGAGTGATGAATTTAATTTTTGTGAGGGGATCTTTCATTCTAGACTGTCGCATTCCTTGGGGGTATTTCTTTGCTACAGCCCCATAACTGCTACTGAAGTTATCCCTCAGCTGAGAATGARGGAACACAAAGTATTTGTGTGCAGCCTCCTTTAAAGGCCGAGAGAGAGGAAAGGAAATTTGGATAGCTTCTGTTTGGCAGCCATTTCATATGCTAAAGTTTACCTCTACATCTAAGTCAGGAAGGTTTTTTGGTGGTAGGTAAACAGGCAAGTTATTGGCAGCAGGTGAGTGCCAAAAGAAAAACCACCAGTGACTTGGAGACCTTGCTGGAGAAACTCCGGGGACTAAATTTGCAGCTGACTGGTACTGTGAAAAAGATAAGCGAGGTAGTTATTAGGCTGTCTGTGTTTAAAAATAGCCTTAATAGAATCCTAAGAGAGAAATGGGAACATATGTTATTACATCATGTTTCCAAGACCTTTATCTCTGTCACAAAAACAAGCTTTATCACATACGTTTTAGAACAACTGTCCCACACTTAGGATGAAATCTTTTGATGAAGAAGGGGCAGGCAGCAACTCAGACCCTGAAGCTTATGACATGATTAGACAAACAAACGTATGCAAATAGAACCAACTCCTCCACTTTACCTGGAATCTACTGGTTAGATAAAAGGGAACAAAATTATTTCCACAGTCGGAACATACTGTCAGACTCAGGAGGACATAATGTGCCTTAAATATTAGCATATTGGATCACTGGCCCTTTTTATTATGAACTGAAATGGAAATCTTTTCTATAGTTATTGCATTCTTAATGTTCTGGACCATCTTGCTGCAGTAAACATTAAGGACAGTGGAATTAATCTTACTGTATACTACTGCATAAACAAGATCAAGTTACCTTTAAAGAAAATCAGTATCAATTTTACAGGTGTAGAGCAGGAACTTAGGAAAAAATACAGAAAAACAAATATAATGGAATACAACAGAAAATATGTTTCAGACATAATACACTTGCATCCAGAGAATCTGAACGGAATCTGCTTTTTTCCCTGAATTTATTCTAACCTCCCTCTCCATATTTAATTTTCTACAAAATAAGGTGTATGTTTTATGAATTTTTATATAATTAGTGCCCAATTCCTGAAAAATAAATACACCCAACTATTAATAATTTACCAAATATATTACTTACATACAGTAAGCACTGACATTCAGACACAGCGGATGTATTATGTCTAATTTAAACACATTTGTTTCTTGTTAGCAAGTGGTCACCAAAAGCAAACTGCTTTTCACATTCAGCATATTTAAATGAAAATATACAAACTTAAAAACATTTGATTTCTCCTCCAATCAAATATAGGACCCCTGTCAGTGTAAATGCATTTTGTTGCATTTAGGCTTCTTTTATCACTTAACAGGTATAACAGTTCAACATAACCGTTACATTCAGGGTGTCTTCCTCTTGTTGCAGACCTCACAGACCTCCACAAACCTCCATTACCTTCATTTCTTTGTTCTAAGCATCCCGAAGAAAGATTTAAAAAGTCCATAGTGATGAGCAGCACATAAAGATTCACTTTAAAATTCAGGTGCTAGTAGGTCTTGCTTATTTTACAGTGAGATTAATTATATGCCACTTCTATCAGTTGCCTGATCAGCTTTCTCTTTTCATAGCTTTCAAATACATGATACTTTTCATTAATTACACAACCACTGCCTTCTGTCTGCTTATAAAATTGTCTTTTTAACAAACTGAGGGGAAAAACGCATCAACTCAATGCTATCTTTGCAGAGCCTATATTCATTATAGTGATTTTTTACCCTATAGACTTGACGTGAAGATCCAAGGCAATGGTATATAAAGAATGAAATGTTACAATGAGGAGGAGAGATAGCACAGATGAAATTTTTCACTACGTTTTTCTCAATGCAGTGTTGTGAGCTACCTGGTTTTCTGAYCACTCTGGTGCTGTATTCAATGCAATGTGATGGATAACCAAAGTTTAAAAGGTTTATTCTGTTTGGTGCCACTATCCTGAACAATCTTCAAAGATTATCCTGTCCGTAAGGGGAGCAGAGTAATTAGGATAACTTGTGGACATACTTGACCTAGCTTGGGTGCCAGAAGCAACATAGCTATGGCATTAGGAGCCCAGCACAGACAAATTACTCCTACTTCTCAAGTGTGTTTTGCAGCCAAAATTGAGCCCTGTGTTGCCATGATTGCTGCAGTTCCCCTGCTAACTAGTTGGAAGGAAGCCTCAGCTATGCCTGCTATGCAGACATACCCTTAACCTTAGAGGCTAAGGCAATGGAAAGAGCTCATCTTGTGCATTCTGCAGAATCAACTGGTCACATACAAGCTTTGGTTTAGAAAGTTCCCTTTTATATTACTGTTAATTTGCAGTTCCCTTCAAATGCTTCAGCATTGGCTAGGATGACCGTGTTCAGTTCATCTCCATAGACATGAGTGTCCTCCGCTTAAAGGCAAATGAGTTGAGTAAAGTTCTTTAAACACATGCTGAGGACAGTTATAAAAGTTAGTTCTAAAATAGCGAAATAGGGGCAAACATATTGTTCACTGTGATACTCTCTCCACTTACTTCAAGGATAATCACAAAAAAGAGTAAAGAGCAGCAAAACACAGCAGGCTTTTAGCAGGGCCATGTCATATTCAGATCATCTAAAAAGAATTAAAAAATTAAAATTGAAATAAAATCACCACCACATTATCTTGCAGCAGAGAAAAGCAGCATGAAGGGCACAGGCAAGTGAACAAAGCTTCTTGATCTTAGCATCTGAATGCATTTACCTAGTGAGTAAATTCTTGGCATAGATTTCTTTGAAACTGCACAAATGCACAGTATACCCAGAGCTCAACAAGAGGGAGGTATTCTGTGTCCGCTCTCGGTGTACGTGGTGCTATGTACAGTATGAGTGTGCGTTAATACACATGAATTCAGGATCCTAAACTTTCCACTTGTACTGCAGACCATCTGCTACTCCACAGGGTGAACCCCATTGACTAACATTGAGTTCCTATGAAAAGACATTTTTCCCTCCCGTCCAGGTGTAATGGTAAGGCCCCTGAGTGAAAATCACCATCCCACTAACATCAGCAGGGTGTGATTTCACACCATGACTATATGCGCATAGATACGTGCACAAATACCCACACATTCATTCTGTACATATACAAAGGTACACATACATTTTTACATTCTTTGGTGGCAAAATAAAAAAGTGTTTGTATGGACTGTGCACTTTTGCTTAATGAATCTGCTTCACAGAGACTGTGGCAGCTGTAACAGGAGTTATTTTGCCTCTTTAAGGACTGTTCCTTGCATTGACAAAATGCCATACTTTTACAATGACTAAAATGGGGCACAAGGAAAGCCAACACAACAAACAGCTCACACAATGAGAGATAACTCAGAGAGAGCCCCCTTGTCAACACATCACGAGAGAAGAAGCCATAAGCTTTCACCTACAAGCACCCAAACGCTTTCTTCATTACTGTCAGATGTAGTGGTGAGCTGTGATGCACCCGTCTTCTGAACAGGTTGTGGGTTTTCTCTTTTTGTTTCTTATTAAAATTGAATTAACAGAGGATGGGATGTTGGGAGCAGCAGACGAGGCTGGCAGGACAATGCCGCACCGAATGGTTGTCAACCTGCGTGGTACAGATGACGGCTCTTCTCATCGCCACCTCCGGGACATCAAACCTGCATCTCAGAGGTGCTTATCAGGCCCAGTGCTTTGGCTTCTTCTGGTGTTAGTCCGCTCTTTAGCGTCCTTCTTACTGTATGGCCATAAAATCCAAAGGCAGGCAAAAAAACCCAAACAAACAAAATAAAAAAAAAAAAAACAAAGAACCAAACAATTAGAAGTAATAATTGTACAAGACTTTCAGCTGAAAAACAAACTGTAACATGCAAGCTGAATCAAACCAAAAGTTGCTATGTATGCAGGGTCTCAAATTCAGAAATTCCCTATGCCAAATCAATGGGAATATCAAGTACCTAGCAACTCCAAAGAAGCCTCGCATAAAAAACATTTGCCATGTGACATTTAGTCAACAAAAACTTTTAATGAAAAATACCACAGTATTTTAAGAAAATTTTCTCTCTGTGACATTGTGTCAGGTGGTTTTCAGTCCATAGAAAGAATCATCTGCCCATTATTTTGTACAGTKTCAGAAAGAATTTTTAAAGACTTATTGGATCTTTATAGAGCTGTATTGGATTTTTCCCTATTAAATCCCATGAGGCCTTTCTACAAATTGTAAAAAAACAAAAAGATGAGAATGTGACAACTTTTTTATCAATTCAAATCCTTGCAAATAATGCCTTCACATTTGCTCTCCTTTGTTCTGTAATTCCCATGTCCTAGCCCACTTTTGTCATTGCTAGTTTGCCTCATTTTAGTTGAATTTAAGTGATAAAACCTAGGTCAAAATATTGTTTCTTATTTTGCTATGAAGTTGTCTGAATCCCAGCTCTGACATAAAACTTTTAAATTTTTGTTTGCCTTTTGTTTTCAGATATGAGTGACTATGCAACTATGCACACTAAGCATCAACACCTTCCTAGTTTTTCTGTCACCCTCGTTTTCCGGTGAATGCACTTTAGTCCAAGATGCAACTAGAGAAACCCAAAAAGTGTCTGTTCGCTCCACATTTCTGATATTCCTTCAGTACAACATCAGCATTTACAAGTTTACGTTGCATGCAAAGTGTAAACTGTGTCTTTATGTAGAGCAAAACAATGAAGAAATCTAGAGCAAACCCTAGAGCAACTGCTTACAAAAAGTGGTTTTGCATTGTTCTAAGTTAGTATAATTCAGATATCTAGTTTACTAAGAGATTTACTGTGCGCAACTGAAACTGGGTGGTCACCACCAGCAACATTGAAACAAGGGAATGGATCCGTACGAAAAACAAGGAGATAAGAGGAAGGAAAAACATGGGGGAGTTCAACATTCTGCACCATGCAGGTAGGGTGAACGTCATCTATGTTTAGCAGCCAAACCACTTTTATGAGTCACTGAGGACAATTAAGTGAGCTGGGAGTGCCACACATTTAATTGTTCCTCCCCTGTCAAACTCTGACTTGAAGGTGTTTCTTCAAGGCTCGCTCCATCCTCATACAGTATTTGCCTAATTATTAACCACCACTAGCAGTCTGCTTGGCACCCTTTTATGAGATGGAGCTCTCCCCACTTTTTCATACAATCATGATCAGTAACGTCTGCCAAGTTTAACAAYGCTTAGCTTAAAACAGCACAACATAAAATGCAACTGATAAAGCTAAGGTTAAGAAAGACTAAAAGGAGGAGGAAATATTTCAATGCTTGCCTTAGTCTCTCCTCCACGATGTAGAACACCCAATGCTGTTTTGGATCAGTCCTTATCCTTGGTGCACTTTTAGACTCCTCAAATTTGATGACTAAATATCCACAGTGACAAACATTCACTTCCAGCTGTGACTTGTGAAAGGATTTAAGACCTTAGGGTCTTACAGCCTCAGTGAATCACACCCTGTTTACTTCTATACCAAATTGAACTRTATCAGGGATGAAAGAACCAAGCCAAGAAAGCTGCAGCAGAAAAATTCCTGTCTTATCTGGAGCAAAGGTTTTCCTGAGCAGATCAACTTCTGAGCTGCCTGGGCTGCTGCTCTCCTGAACACAAGTTTATTTCTGTATCCTCTGTAACACACAGTCAAGAAAGGTATCGTASCTAGCTTGGCTTCGCTAGTAGTGTGGTGTTAACATAGACTAATACATGCTGCTTTTCAGAACTAATTGGAGACCAGCCAAAAGTCTCTGCTGCTGAGCTCAAAGGGGGACTGGCTCCCTAAGAGATTATTCCTCCTCTGTGGACATGAATTATCCACCACAGCTATATTGTTGAAGCAATGAAACTGTTGGTCATAAGAAAACATATATGAGTACAGCAGACTGAGCTTTCACAGGATGACTCCCTAGAGTACAGAACCTGCTCCTACCACAGGACAAAAATGAGCTAGAAAACTGAACATAGAATAAACTTCTGCAGTTTAGATGGTTGTGCMTTCATGATTGCTCTCACACAAATATACCCACTTCACTCCCACAACAACCATCRTAAAACAAAACTATTTTTCTTGTCAGATGATAAGCCAAGAGGAATGAGAGAACAAGCAATTGTTATCCCTATTTGTAAATATTTAATAGAAACTGAGGTACTCTGCTAATAGTGATCATGTACTGTATAAATAGAACACACCAAATTTGGTCTTATTTATGCCAAAGTAAATCACATAATAGTTGAGGTTGAAAGGGAACCTCTGGAGATAATCTAGTCCAACCCCCATCCTCAAGCAGGGTCACTTAGAGAACATTGCCCAGGATTGTGTCCAGATGTCTGTTGAGCATCTCCAAGGATGGAGACTCTTCAACCTCTCTGGGCAACCTGTTTCAGTGCTCAGTCACCGTCACAGTAAAAAAGATTTTCCTTAGTTCAGATGGAACTGCCTGATCTGTGCCTGTTGCCTCTCGTTCAGGCGCTGAGCACCACTGAAAAGACTCTGGCCCCATTCTCTTTATACCCTCCCTTCAGATATTTAATTCCTGGGACACATGCAGTTGTAATTAAACAAAATGGTCTCTTTTGCAACTTCTCAGTGTGATTGTTCTGTTATCTCAGGTTTGTTCTATTATCTCAGGCATCCCAGATTGCTGGGCCAAAGTAGCTCAGCTGGGAGAGCGTTAGACTGAAGATCTAAAGATCCTTGGTTCAAGCCCAGGCTTCAGCAAGGGGGAGTCCTTGTTGTTCCTTCTCTGGAGATATTCAAAGTCTGCCTGGATGCAACCCTGTCTAACATGCTCTAGGTGACCCTGCTTGAGCAGGGGGAGTTGGACTAGATGATTTCCAGAGGTCCCTTCCAACCTTACTGATTCTATGATTCTGTTATTTCAGGTCTTTCCTAAAATACAAAGAWAGATAAATTGGATTTAAGACATCTCAGTGACTTGAACTTTTAAGGTCAGCAGTTAGAAGGAAACAGCTCCAGATGTAAGACTTTGGCAGTTGCAATGTGATCGTCAAGAAGATGGTTAATAAAAAGCAAAGATGTAAAGAATCTTTTCAGCGACAGAAAAGTTCCCATAAACACAGTCAGCCACTGACTTGTATAAATTAAGGATGTTGGGCCAAATAGTGCAAAGTCCTGTGACTATTTGTAAGATTAAAGCTGTCCACTATCAACASACAACCTGAGGGACCATAGCTAACAGGACTATGGTCCTGTGAATTCTTGCCCCTACGATGCAAAAGGCCAATCTGATACAGATGAATCCACTTGTAGTGCACTTGAATGCACTATTTTGCACTTAGGGAAGTGCAAGTGGCCTGACAGAGGATATCTTTATATGAAAATTAGATATAATATGTGTAGATTACTAACATCTGAAGACACAGCTGAAAGATGCAACTTTTTCAGTAGTATCACAAGAGCAAGTTCCTACCTGTTGTATTCTCTGTACTGGCTTTTGGATGATGAATCTAGGAGAAATCTGAGTTCCTCTATAGGAGGGGGACTACTCTGTGAGGTAGGTGAATCTTGTCTTGATATGGTGTTAAAGAGATGTCCTCAGACTTTTTCGTGCGGTCTCATATTGCATTGGGTAGGGTTCCTTTACTTTAGAAGAGGCTATGAATGATTTCAGTCATCAAAATTGAATGCAAAGAGACATTTTCCTTACATGTTTTATAGGCCTTGCAAAATCAAGTTTCTCAGACTTAGATCTTTACTCTCCCCTCTTCACTGAACTCTGTCATGTCTCTAACTGGACTAGACATAATATCTTGGCTTGTAAAACTCTTGGCCTGCTGCAGATCACATTAAACTGAGTTATGGAATGTATTTTGGAGGCAGTGACAATAAAAATAAGGCTTTCAAATGACCTTTTAGGTTCTTTAAGCAATTTTTAAAACATTTGCTAAAGAAACATAACATAGGGAGAAATAACTTTTACTCTTGTTGCAAGCAAGGCCTGCTGAGATCCCAAAACAAAGAAACCACATGTTGTTTTTAGGGGGTCAGAGGGTACGATGTTCTTTGTTAATCAGGAAATCTAGAATTTTATTTGATATCCTGGCAGAATGCAGTGTGCTTATGATGAACTCCATGAATTTGACCATGTCTGTTGGGTCAAAAAAGTACACAGATGCATACCCCTCACAGAACTGGAGATGTTTTTTAAAAGAGGCATTCCTCTAAGCATAGCTTTGACAAAGAATATAATTAATTTAACTACGGGTTGATAGGTTTTTAAAGGGCAAACAGCTTTCCTGATTTCCCCTCCATCTGCTTTTATTTATTTATTTATCTGAATGTAAGGGACAGTAAAGAAAAGCTTGCTRGTGACATTCATTCTTGCATTTGCAATGGCTTCTGGTGTATTTTCTCTAAAGCATTTCTATGGACGTCACTTGAAATGCAGAACATTGCCTGCATAGGTGTGACAATTCTGCTGCTTGAGWAGTCACAGAATTTCATGTCATTCCTATTGTAAAAAGATGTGGCAAACACAAAACYTTCTTTAGAGCCCAGCTGCAAAGGTAATACAGTTACCAGTTGCCAATATGAAATCGAGAAAAATCTATGTGGCTGTAAATTACACAGCAAGGACAGTAGGAAAATCATAAGAGGCAACACTGGTCAGCTCCATCATCCCATTTGCTACCATTCCACATCCAGCTCACACACTCAGTCTATTTTCCAATATATTTAAATTTAATATATTGTCTTGGATTTTACACCATGAGCCCAGCAATAGCGATTTGCAATGTAAAAGCTTAATCCAGGCTCTCTTATTCATTCTTTCTAATCTTCTTCTGCATTTGTGTATTTTTTACATCACTATCTGCTATCTTGCTCTAAACAATACTTATTCTCATGTACGCTTGTATCATTGTTTAGACCTTCTGTGACATAAAGAGGAAGCTAGCACTGGAAAACGACAACGTGTCTTTTTGTAGAGAAAAGCTCRACTTGTTTTTCATCTGCAGGTAGGTTATGTTTTAGGGAACAAGAAATACATTGCAATACATTGCTCTAGAGAAGCGCATGAAGAAGATACTGTTATTAAAGTAAGATTTAACATGTAGTTGAAACTGTTGAAGTTAATTTAAATGTTTCCAACTACAGCTTTACAGGTAAACATTTTATACATTGCCATTCAGAATGTCAACAGTAAAGCAGAGAAGGAGGAAATCTTTCCTTCCTTGAAAACKTTCTATGGCAAAATCCCTTCATTTTCAGGACTTCGATGAAAGCCACTGTAAACAGTTAATCCTGCTGCTATCCTTTTCATCACTCCTCCCACTTAACTTCATTACTCAGAAATGACTCCACTATGAACAGGTAAAGCATTGGGAGTATACTGCATACCAACAATTGAGTCTAAATGTAAGCACTACACTTCATAACATTTGCAAGACTCKATTATACTTTGACAATGCACAAAAAGACAAAAAAAGCAGGAAATAGGATATAGAAAGTAAGCCATCTAATGCAAGTATTGGGCGCACAGCCTTTAAATTCCATCTGACATTTTAAAGTGACTTAAAGTCTGSTTTAGAGTGATGTATTATTAGGTATTAGACTTTCACTAACGGGATAGCTCAGGCTTATAAATGCAGAACTGTCTGTTGCAGAGGGACTTGGCAGTGAGGTGTAACCATCTTTGAACACAAAGGCTCTGGAATGTAAATTAATTATCTCCATTAGCAATCCGTGTTGGGAAATAAAACATTAAAAGGGATCATGTCTACAGGCCAAACAGATTTAAAACAATTGTGATCAAAACAGAATCTTGTAACCAGCTGGTGTTTTTCTACCTAGAGAGAGCCACGTAMATTTTTGATATTAATTGTTCGGGAAAGTAGGGTTCCCTTTCATGCCGTACGGCTGGGCAAAATAAAATTCAGAGCAACTTTGTGTGAACTTGTTTTTCATCTCCTAACAGAGACGTTCCTCCAAATACATTTGMCACTTCTATTAAAATGCAGTCAAATTCCTGCCCTCACAGATCCKTATGTTAAACAACTTCATGGCAGCAGAGGGCTCTCTCTGGCAGCTGTGGTTTTGCTGCTCTTCTGCAAAGCTGCATATAAGGCTGCTTTTGTTACTGCACTTCTTTTGTAAAGCAGCTTTGTACTTCCTTATCTTTTCTGGTTCTCAGATGAAATACTTTCCGTAACAACAGTGTGATCTAGTCAGCCAGCAACTCACTGCTTCTGATTTCTTACTCAGATGCTGGAAAAAGTCATCTCTGAGGAAGGAAGAATGATGTAAATAAGGAGCATACTGCTGACCCGGGGTAAACTTGAAAGCCACTTTAATATGGAAGGAAACCAAACCAAATACATATTCTACCAAATTAAGGGTAATTGTGTGCAACCCAACCATATGTTATGTTTTAATACTCAAAGTGCTATATATCCCAATTTKGGGAATGAATTCTGTGCCAAGAATTCAAAGCCCTGAAATATACCTTTAAAATATGCCAACTAAAAAGAAAACAGAGGGTAACGTGAATGAATTCACAGACAAAGTGAATGGTAAAGTGGCAACAATGAAATCAGCTATTTGTATCTTTAGGAAATTAGCTTTTTCTGCAGAACTACAGTTAAAAAAGTAGCAAAAGTGTAAACCACAAAAAAAGTATTTCCATAGAAAATATCAATACCAATTTTCTGTGACCTGGGAACATGAATAGCTTTATTTCCTACATATACTTGTATCTCTTACTTCTTACCATCTGTTCATCTCCTGCCAGTTTGTCTTCAGCTTGTTCTTTCTTGTAATAAGGAAAGCGCCATTTGGCCAAGAAATAGTCAGGGAAATTCAAGTACTTGAAAACCTATGTGGCGAGGCCCACAGGAAGTTGCAGAACATTCACTTTTTTAAATTCTTACATTGGAGAAGAATCTCCAGTTGGGAGCAACATCCAACCGGAGGAGCCACAGCACAAGAACATGGCAATGGTCTGGTTATGTTGTGGGATCCTGCTCGGATGTATTACTAAGTAACTGAAACAAAACAATTTCAAAAGGGCTGTAGGTATTATGTACTACTAGGATGTACTCTTTGCTAAGAACAAACTCTGAACAGTGGCTACCTCTGCCTCCACGGAGCAGCATGTCTGCACAGACATTTAATCATAGGCAGTGACAGTCACTCTGAATAGTGACAATTCACTATAGCAGCRGTTTTCTCCTAGTCATGCATGATGTCTTCTGTGTTCATATTACATACCCAAGCATATGAATGTTTCTATAGTGTTCTACATCACTCTGCTTTCTCTCTGTAAACTGAAATAAACAGCAATAGAAGATATATGATTTTATAAAAATCTTGTATTTAGCTTTGCCTTCCCCAATCAGTGCAATGATTTCTCACTTTTTTTTATTTTTTTTTTTCAAAAAAAGAGTTGTTAAATTTTGAACAAGTACTAGATTCCACAGTATCTCTGAACGGTAATCCAATGCAAAGTTAAGGAATGTACTGCAGACGGTGATGGTACAAAGTGGGTTACTTTATATCTGATTTTCCTTATGTAAAATAAAGCTGTTTCAAACAAAGTCTGAGGATATGAGCCTAAAAACAAATAACTGAATCAAAATACAGTTCATTACAGAAGGGTCGCATAGATTCCTCTGAAACAGTGTCTGGAAAATGAATTTAAACCTCTTTAAAGATAACTTTTCACTAGGCTTTTAAACCAGGCTTGCAAAAATCCTCTTATATTGAAGACTACATAATGCAGAATTGCTCAGAATGATGGTTATTTCACTTGCATGGTGCTAAGACCAGGAGAACATTTTTGAACAAAACTTGAGATCCTGAAAGTTAAATGATGCACTTTGAAAAGGGGCATACTCATGGACACAGCCAAGAAAATACAGAGGTAGTCTATTTTTAATCAGTTAAAACACAGAATGTCTGCCTACATTTTAATTTGTCAAGATGAGAATTATTTTAAAAGAAAACTATAAAAATAAATCAACTACACACTGCAAAGCAGAAGGAAACTGAACATTCATTCATACATATATATTTAGGAATAGCAATAATATCAGCAATTACAATTATATATAGTCAATTATAATTGACCCCCCCAAAATACAGAAACAGCTATTCAGCCTCATGCTCAAAATAAATACATTGATTTAAAACTAAATTAAAAATCAAGATGAGACATACAGGCTGATTAAATTATTTGACCTCTGCCTACTATTCTCTTCCCTGCAGCTGTTGATAGTGTTGATACCGACAGGTATGAGATACAGGACTAAATAAGTCTCAACCCAATCAGTTATCTCAATTTCTGTTGCTTACTCAGATAGCTGCATTCATTATTCATTCATTTATTATTATTAATTGTATTTATCATTCATGTATGTAAGTATTTATTTACTGTAGACTAGGAAGTTATTTCTGTCATTTTTACTATCATCCCGCGGATGAAATAATGCCTTAAACACCTTAAAAGGCACCCAAAAGACACTAGCTATCTTGGCATCTATTGAATATAACCTCCCAGCTGCCAGCTTTTTAACTGCTTTATCTCACCATTTATTTTTCATTCAATAATTAGATTTTAATTAACTCAATGTTGACCGTCTGAAGACTCAGTACTTTGTGTGATGATAAACAGCCTTTGATACTGAAAACCATCTGTGATGCATTTACTTTTTCTAATCGCCAAGATTTTGTGCAAAATGTGCATCCCTAACTAGAYTACTCTGCTCCCTTTTCTAACTCCTGATAGAATCCAGTTATTCAAATCCTAAATCATTGGTTGAAAAATCTAAGTAAAGTTGCTTGCCCTTAAAGCATTTTATGCAGACTTTCTTCTTGTGTAAGGTTTTTATTTTTTTAATGCATAATTTCCATTAACTCCTGCTTTTAGTCAGGCTATAAATACCAGGAGAACAGTCTCCCTCCTGGTATTTTGGCACTTCTGTATCTTTTCATAGCCAGAAAAAGTAAGTGGAGAGACATGAAAATGAAAAATAATGAAAAAAAACAAAGAAAAGAAAAAAAGTTAACTGGCGCACCGTATGAATTCCAAACAAAAATCCCACACTTCTGGGGTCAAATAGTCACAGGTCCAGTGCTTTGTTTACAAATATGTTTCTAGAGTAGCACTGCATGCGTTTCTAAAACTTGCCTCCAGGCCTGGTCTTCTGGCAGAGTTGTCTTCCACATTTTGGCACCTTTTGACAGTGTGCTRACTCCTATTTCACTTTCACCCAAGGTGGAATTTAGTATGAAATACCTGACCTGGGATGTTCTGTAGTTAAGTTTAGTCCATTAGCCCTGAGCTGACTTGTMTAGGATTTAGACACTCTTGATTTGATTTCTATCTCCTGCATGGTCCACTTGTAGGAGTCTGACAGATTACTTTATTTGTATCTCAGATTAATTTCTGTAAAATTAGAACAGTAAGAATTTCTTACTCCCCATAAGACATTGCACAAACAAATAAATGAATCCTTATGAGATATTTCCATATCTCAGATAGGTCAGTCACAGGGTACAGCATTAGGCTAGTATCTGCTTCCAAAACCTAATAAAAGAACAGGGCCTGATCTTTCTTTAAACATCAAAAATAATTTGGATCAAGTCCTCTCATTCAAATTCTGGATTAAATTCCTAGTCAATTATTATCTGCTCCAAACCCATTTCTCTAACTGAAATCTACAGCAGATTTTAATTGAGCTAAAGCAAGGAGGAAAACAAGCCTCTTGCTATGCTGCTTCCTCATTCAGGGCCTCCGGCAGAATCCAACCCAGTGACCACTGGAATATGTGCTACTGGCTATCGAGTATTAGAGTCATACCCGGGTCCTACATTCTGTTATGCCATTCAGACACATAAAGGGTCAGCTCAAGGTCCAGGGGAAACACCACTGTAAAGTCAAATCATCTTTAAAGATCTATTTCCTTGGCACAGTTTTCTGAAACAATTTGTTGGCAAGAACATGTTGGGATTCCCCACTTGTTGACAGCTACCTGGACTTTTAGGGAGCCAAGGAACACAGTTCCAAGTATGAAGGCTGCTAACACTAACAATTTGTAATGAAGGAGGATGATACCAGAAGGTTTGAGTTTAATCCTCCTTCCCTTAAGCTAACTGCTAGTGAGATGGTCTGGTTTTGCTATCCTAWAGTTTTAATCAATATTTGAATGAGATAATGAATCCTGAGGACTTTCTCTTGGAACTTATTTTCTGAGCCACTCCATGTTCATTCACAGGCATCAGGAATCAGCCCTATTTCACTCAGGATTTCCAAGCATTGCTCTGCCTGTGCTAGAATTAGTATGATTCTAATCCTTCTGTGCAATGATGATACACGACTATTGAAGAGGAGTTTGATTTTCATGACCCTCAGTAGTATCATACTCTTGGATACAGACCCATTTATTTCAATGAGACCAACACAGAGATGCCAACTGCACAAGAATGTAGTCCTGAGAATGATTTTATGTTAGAAGATAAATATTTTAAACAAACAGCCACAACAAGAAGGAAAACAGCATTAATTTCCTATTTGTCTATCATTGAAGATTTTTTTAAATTAAAATCTACTTAAGTAAAGTTTTTACCCTATAAATGCTACTGCCAGCTTTTTTAATTTTTTTTTCCTGCTGTCCCAAAGCATCTGTGGCTATAATACCTACATTTTTTCCCCCTCCCTCAGATAAAAGCAATTGCCATAGGTTGTTTCATCATAGTGTAAAAGCCTCATTTACTAACAACATTTTCTAACTAGTCATCCCCCCTCCTTTTTTTTAAAAAAAATAATTTATTCTGTTACCTCACTTCTTGTTGCCTTCATAGCAAACTCTGGTTATCTACCTTACATTTACTTTTTTAATTCAGTCCTCTCTGTGTTAAATAACCTCTTTTCACTCTTGTTTTCTCGAAACTCAGTGGTGTATCATACAGAAATTTCCATTTTCATTCCCCCAAATCCTGTGGTGCACAGTCTGTAATAATGTTCCATAAGCTGCTAAAATTAGCTTTAGCAATTGTATTCATTGGAATGTGGACTATCAAATACAGGGATTCTTAAAACTTCTTTATTCCAATTTTCCTTTGCACTCGTTGTTTGTTATGGCATCGTTTGTGAAGGTCATCCTAACCTTACAGGAGAACCAGACAATTCTAATTATGTTATTTTTTTGTTTCTTTGCTAAGTTGAATAGCTCCCTACAGTGTTACGGCAACCTTTCTGACAAAAAGCTGCCCTCAGTCTTCAAGAATGGAAACAGCATATTTTCAACCCCAATTTGTATTTTATGCTTTTAAAATATGCTGAACCAATATCTCTAGAGGCTAAAGCCTGTTGTTTACACATAGTATAAAGACCTCAGAGGAAAAAACAGCATAAGCTTCCCATGGCAACTTGCCTTGATGCTGTCTTTGAAAGACCACCTCGAGGGGTGACAGACTATTTCATTTTCTGTGGGTCATTCAATCTTGTGGCTTTCTGATGAGGCTTCTAATGAAACAGTACAACTGTAGTGTTGTTTTCTCATATATAATAGCAGCCTGGCGTGTCTAGTAGACAGGTCACTGAACACCCATGATGAGGCAATGACTTCCAGTTGTTACTGTACTTCTACATGCCTAATTTTGTCTTGAAAGATCTTTAGTGTGTAAAAGCCTAGCACAAAATAAAGTTTTCTCATTGCAGGTCATCACAAGAGCTCAGACTTCATGGGCTGTGTGCTTTAACTTTCTGTAGTCCCTTTCGGCACCTGCTGAACAAATTCTTTCTTACTAGTTTCTCAGTCACTTTCGAATTTCTGGATTTAACAGTGACCCTTCATATTTTCAATGGCTATACCAACAGATGCAGATGTTCCCATCTGTCTTCCATTGGACTCCTCACTGCCTTATACCTCCTCACAATTTACAGTTCTGCTGATTGCTTTGAGATCTCAGACTCTTCCATATCATTAATATCTACCTATGCTCTCTGCATACAAGCTACAGTCGTGCTGCTCAACAATTGCAAAAGGTAAAGTGTTTCAACTGARCCTGTCAAAATATCTCATTTTCCCATTAAAACTATTTCTTGAATGTAACTGAACCTTCTCCTGTTTCTATTCTTCTCCTAGTTAYAGATGACTTGAGTACCACTTGCTTTTACTCCACATTTTCCTGTATTTCTGTCAAATCCCTCTCTCATGAGAACCCTGTACCTGAACCACAGGAAATATTTACTATGGAAATGGATATAAATCTTTTGAGTTTCTAATTTTTCTAAAAAGAGAGAACTCAGTGCAGGTTCACTAAAAGCTTTGCYAAATATTAAGTGACCCTAATGATTTTCATTTCTKTGTTAAAAGCAATGAGACATGTGCAACGCAATACGCAATGAAAGCTTTTTCTTTTAACAGAGTTTTACTTTGATGTTCATAAACGGTGTGAATACTGAACAAGCAGCAAAAGCCAAAAGATGTATATGGGAACTTGAAGATTGAACCAGGTGAATCAAACCCACCAGATATTAGGGTCTCTTTGCTGAGCAGATAATAAATATCATAGAATCTGCTAAACTAAACCATTCAAGCATGCTTAAGATMTAATTTCTAATACGCTCATACAGGATCTGGGTTATATTTCTACCAGGAAAATCTTCWCCTCATTTAACTTACAGTTACATACTTACAGGAGCTAGTCTCTGCTCTTTTCCTGGAACACATAGGTGCCATATTATCAGTCCAGCTGAGTGTATTTTAAAGCTGAACTACCTCATTTATTCATCTGGGTATATCAAGTATGACAGGGAAAATGTTTAGTTAAGATATTCTCCCTTCACACTTTCTTTCAGCACATATCAGCTGAAGGGGATGCTAAACTACTGAACTTTATGTTTGTTTGGAAACTGCCTTTTAATCCACTTAAGAGTCTCATCCAGATTTTGAAGAGCAAACAAGCAAAAGAGCTGGATTCTGCCATGATTAATTACAATGGAAATCAGTCCCAGCCTAAACATTTACTGAATCCCTAAACCTCATTGATGTTTTCACTAAATTAGTATGAAAGACTCTTTCAAGGAAAAATATATAGTATTTTTATTATCATCCTCTTTTGCTGCAGCAAGTACCTCCTTGGGAAAAAGGTGCCTGGTAAGGAGGAGAAATACGGCTTCTCAGTGTGTATGCGTGAGGACAGTGTTGCTAACAGAGGAAGAGTTCAGCATGGGGTAAACCATAGAAATAGGTAAACATACAGGAGCTTTGTTTGATATACACAAGCCAGCTAGGGCAGTCAGCACATGTGCAYCACAACTGCATGGGGGAAGTAGGTAGTAGCAGAAGACGATGTCGCAAAGACATACAGCATAGTGCATGATGGAAAGTGAGACGGACAATCCAGTGTCAGCTCATTTTCTCATTTTCTTTGCTRAAAATCTGGCTCATCTAAACAGCATGTCTGCTTTGCTTTTACTCTTGCCACATGCAGAAGTTTCTTCCTTAGCATGTTGGAGAAAGTGAATATGCTTTCAGCACATGCTAGTTCATAGCAATCGATTACTGCTTACACCAAGTGCTTTCGATCACCAGCTATATTAGAACAATTCCACGAAAAAAGAACRTCCGTGTGATTTTTCACTCACTGTTGTTGTCTCCTCTGTGTCCTAACTTCTCAGAAATGCTAAAAAGATGGATGGAAAGGTAGTCAAAAAGCCACACATAGTGAATGACATTAAACAGCATAATTTTACTTTCTTCAGGTACTTATTCTTGTCACAGTAATTGCAGTAGTCCCTCACATTAGAAAAAAAGCTAGCAAGACCATCAYCTCTTAGACACTGTACTTACTAAACTGCAAAATCAAATTGCTCGTAAACAGGTACCCGAATTCATCCCTGTGGCTGCAGTACACCATTGGAAGACTGTCTTATAAATGGGCTACCTTTTTTTCCCAGGGGAAGCCCACCTAGTCTATAAYCACTTTGCATCCAAACAGCACCAAGGTAAGTAAACATTTTGTTTTCAGGGCTGCAGAAGAAGGGTGTATAGCACAATAGAGAAAGATTTTAAAAGGTGAAAATCTCTCAGGCTACTTAACTATTTGCTTTATGCATAAAWTCAGCTACAGATACAAGTACTTTTATGCGAGATCATAGTACCTTATGGAATTTAAGCAGTCTCCATTTGAGGTCCTGATCAGACTTCTGTAGTTACAAGTAAGTATTGTCATCAGAGAAGCTCTAAAGCATCCTAACACATTTTTCTTCACTTATCGCTAAGGACAATTCAAGTTTTCTAGAACACAGAGTGACCATTGCACACAACAGCATTTAACTTAAAATAAAAAGCATGTATACCGATCATAAATACACACTCATGGCTGCTGTGTATTGGCCATGCATGTCTCCATACTAAGGACCAAGTTCATACACCAAAAGTATAGGCACATAATAGCCGTATACTCACGTGACTTCCTGTTTGCTCGTGACCGCTTCCTCTCTCTAGGCACCGCTCGCTGGCTTGGCACTTGAGTGGCAGACTTTACAATGCGATCCATGATCTCGTCYGCTGCGTCATCCGTTGCATTAGGTGAATCATCGTTGCCAGCGTTCCATGAACCAATACGGCCTGGAAAAGGCAAGCAAACAAATTTGAGGGAAAACAGAAGTCTCTTGTGTCGCTTCAGTTTTGTAATTGGCTTTTTGTAGAATTACAGCGGGCAGTTCAGTCATTGCTACTTCAAACTGGTCAAAGTAGAAGACTGTCTAATGCAGAACATTTTAAAATAATACCCTGGATTCTCTGCTGTATCAGCACAGACTGGAGAGCTCAAATGCAATTATAACTTTCTACTCTCCTCAGCCTCAGAGTCCTAGACTTGACCATACAACTGGCAACAGTCTGTGAGAGTCTGTCCTGAAGCTGGGGACAGCAGGATTGATGCCTGACCATGTTTCCCTGTGCTCCTATTACACAGGGACTAGAAGACATGTCAGCAAAATTGATGCAAAGCTGCAAGACAGGTCCTTCCTATCAGAAAGATAGAGATGGTCCATCTCTAAGCCTCTGTATCACAGGTTTACAAAGAGGACAAGACAAGAGAAAAAAAAAAGTGGTTTGATTTGTCTCATCCCACTCATAACGAAGAATTTACCTTCTCATCACAAAGTCCTATCTGTCCTGGCACAACTGCCTGTGCTCTGTTATAAGCAGAAAAGCAAGAGTCGCTGGCAAGCTGAAAAGTTATATAAGCAATTTTGGTTAAAACCACAAACAAAAAAGCGAGCCACGTCTCAGAACCAAGGCTCTGGCACTCCTTGCTCCACAGAGCTCTCTGTCAAATGCATCTTTTGATTCCTCCACTATGGACTCCTGGTTGGCGTGCTCTTCGTTTCTGAATTATTTGAAGGCATGTATGCCGAAAGAACACTGACAAAAAGCTTTGCAAAAGAGTGGGTGTAGTAAAATTGCAAACAGCTAAAAAATCCCTAGCGAGACCACTCTGTATCACTTCCCTGATGTCAGTAAACAACAGCTTTGATTAGCAGCCCATTCCCCTGCCTTTTCCTGGCTCTCGTCAGGAGCAGTTCTGTTATGATAGTGCTCCAAACAAGCTTCTGTCTGGCACACTTGCTCTCTGCCTCTGCTGCTCTTCAGGGGAACATAGACTGACTCTTATTATCAGAACACTCCAGGATACTTGGCCTGTTGCAGAGCAGCTTGAATTATTTCATCTGAGTACTTCAGCTACGTAGTCTGCTTCTTAAATAGGTCTGTGAAACCTCTAAACTGGGCAGGATCAGGGTTAAAGCCTTAATCAGTGGCACACGGAAAAATACCTATGAGGAGTAGATGCCCTGGATGTGATATCAGTGGTGCTAAAAAGGAATTAGGAGAGCATAAGATATCCAGATGTGAGAGAAAAGAAATACCAGAACAGAAATGGTGCATGACCTTTACTTGAAAACCATCTTCCAGGTATCATTTGCAAAACCACATATGTGGTATGAGGGGAAGGCGAAAGAAGGAAAATAAACAGGTGAGCCCAATGCCTGTAAAATGATTTAGCAACAAAGAAGAGGTTTACTTGCCGCTCTTCTAAAGAGGTATACCAGTGAATCACATCTTGGACAAGAAATGGAGATACCTCACTGCCAAGGATGGTTGTACCAGTGAACTCTTTTGTCAGAGTATCAGGTGTTAGAAACAGCAGCTTCAGCTGGGGTTTCATTTTCTCTGTGTCAGCTTTCAGAAATGACTAGTGCTGACGCTTGGAAACAGCAGAGGCTGCAGGCCTCAGAGAAAGAGGTATCTGTCCGAACAGCAAGGCGATGTGTGCTCCTCAGCTGCACTAATCCAGCAGCATCGCACACTGCCCTGGCTGCAATCAACATGTCAAACTTCAGGCGTCTACATCTCTGTGCCTCAAATCACCAACTGCAGGGTGGAAACACCACTTTTTCCCCCCCTTCCCTTTTGACCCTTTGTGTCATAGGCACCATGCAAGGGTTTAGGCTGCTGCATGGCTACAGGGTCCCGACAGACGTGCCCGCAGTAGAAGCCTGGCGCTCACCTCGGCTGGCTCTGCTCCGTGTGCGAACGCCCAGCGCGGCAGTGCTCTCCCCGCTGACGGAAGAGGTCTTCAGCACTGCCTTCATGTGCTCATGCTCGGCAGCGTCCTCGGCGTACTGCAGCCCCTGGGGCTGGCTCTGGGACGGTGGCGAGCTGCTGGAGAACCTGCCGGTCTGCGGGAGGAAAACCAATTTGYCATTTAAGCGACACGGCCCGGGGTAGGTTTTAGCTCTACAGAGTGAAAACCGCCAAGAGAACAGGCCAGCGTTCAAAGCATGAACTGCACGGAGGAAAACACGAGGTCCTTGCCCTCGCAGATGGACTTAGAGCGCGGATGCTCTCCAAAGAGGAAAAACAAACACTTGCTCCTCTCTGACGCCATGTACCCTCGAGCAGAAATAAAGCAGAAACAACTGGTATCAAGGAACAGACAAAATGAGAGAAAAAAAGATGTGTTAGCGGGGGCTTTGCTTTGACCTCCTCTTCAAGAGCATAAGGTATAATGCAAAGACTTGCTTGGAAACCTTCGACCCAGGCAGGGACTAATCTGAGCTCAGATATTACACTGTGGGGGACAGCACGAGACCTGACAGAAATAAGAAATTGTTTTTTTTCTGTATCATCACCTTTCAGTAACTTGGCAGAGTTGGCAAAATGGTCTATGAGAACACCTTTTCCTCCCTTATTGTTTTGCACTGCTACACAGAAAACCTTTCAAAGTGCTCTAAAACACAAATATCTACAGTAAATTTTAAATACACTCCCAAATATACCCCGAAAAACCTCAATCCTGAAACAACCAGCCAAATTATTCTACAGCAAAAACACAAAAATTGCAGTCAGGAGAAGAAAAAAAGGCCTTAAAGAGGGTTTGGGATCTGCCCTTCGCTTGCCCCAGCCTCCCCGTGATCTGTCACCCCCAAAACACGCACAGCGGTGGCTGAATGAGCTGCACACACCTAAGGCATCAGTGCAGCAGGAGGCCCCGGCCTCTGCAGAAATCCATCTAGAACTGCAGCCAGGCAAATCCCAGCACAAACTGACACTGCCTAAGGAGAGTCGCAGCAGAAGAATCCAAATTTTTAAGACATCACTGTAYACTGACAGTGGGAGGAGGAGGCTGTTTTCTCCCTTTATCAGCCTATGCCTACAAAAGGCTATCTTGAGCTTCACTCTGTTCATATCTACAGAAAGACTACAACAAATTTAAAATGCAATTCCACCCTGAAGAAAGACAGGCTCTCGACAGTAAACAGATCTCAGTAGTTCTATTCCCTTGATATTTTCAGTCATATCAATCCAGCATCAGAAACTGAAATACTTCCCCCCCCCCTTTTTAACCTTTGTTATTTCCTAGAGACTCAACACAGACAAAGGAAGGTGTGCTGCATTCTATCCTTCCTTTGCATAATGAACGACAGTATTTATTAACTTTCTTTCAGATAATGTTAAATTGGAAGAAAAGAATCAGCCCTACTTTCAGAGCTCAGATTGAGTCCACAGGGCTTTAAGACTGCAAACTGAAAATATTTAATCTGGAAATCAATGAGAGGATGATGCTATTTTAACATAATGACTTTTCAGAATAATAGCAATTTAACTGAGTAGGAAAACAATAATCCCTACAGGGCACTGAGCTAAATATACTAGTATGAGATTTTTTTTTTAATAGCGAGAAGTTTTTTTTAAAATAAWGTTAACTTGCAACATGTTGATTTGGAAAGTGTGCAAGTGCTGGAGTATTACATGTGAAATTAAAAGACAGAAAAACATTAAAATTCTATTAAAGTGCATGCAGTTTTTGCCTACAATGGATTGTAAAGCTAACCAATATCCATCTCAGAAAATAAAAAAGGAAACATTAAACTTCTACTAAAGTGCATGCAATTTTTGCTTAAAATGGATTGTAAAGCTAACCAATATCCATTTCAGAAAATAAAAAAGGATGATACCTTCCCATAACTATTAGTTAGAATTCACACAGGTTAGTTAAGTGTTGGCATAAGAAAATTAGTTTTTGTAATCTTCTTTCTGCAGCCCATGATATACAGCATAAATCATCATTGGGAAGAAGCTCTATAGCCAGAAGTTTTATTGCACTTCTTTGATTTTCAAATGTTTGTGTAAATTAATGCCCAAATCCTAGTCACTTGAGCCAGGGACTGTCATTATGACACTTCGAGCATGAAGCCTCATTTTTTATGGCGAGACTATTAAACAAAGTGCTAATGCTGAACAAAAAATGCAATGCACAAGAGATGCTCCCAAACCAATACATAGCTGTACTGTGAATGATGGTGCATTACAGTTCTTATGTTATTTATTCATTCTTTTGATCATTTTCCAGTTTCAGGAGCACTTGAGGATAAATACATGAACTACTCCATGGCTCACCTCTTCGGGACTGACGAGTATTTCTCACAAATCATGCAGCAAGGATAGACTCATTACAATTTGCTTTGCATTCCTATAGCCTGATGCCTTTGAACACCTTATAATAATATTTGGACTTACACAGCTTCAAATTGACTGTAAAATTATCATGGAAATCCTTAACACCGAATAACTGATGATATCCATAATATTCAGATCATAGATGTTTTGGGTAATAGAGATACTTTGCAGTTTAAGTAAACAGACACTGAGGAAAAGAAAAGAGGAAACTTAAAATAATTAAGGCTCAAATCAGGATATCCTTATTTGAGAGAGCATTTAAGCAAATGGTAAAGCTGACTGTAAAAATACATTCTTACAATAGAGCCAAAAAGCTATGAGAAAAATGTCATGGTTCATAGTCCAGTTGAGCAGATGGAGTTAYGCAGTCCATACTAACTGGGTTAGAAATTAGCTGTTAGAGCACACAGGGGATATGGGAATGACATGCTCTTTCACAGAACCATACCTCAGCATCCTCCTCTTCATCGGTCTGCCAAAAGAGACAAAGGGCAGGGCGGAGAAGGACAAACAGCAAGATTTAGGAAGGACAGTATGGTCAAACCACAACAGAGTAAGAGGTAACCGTGATATTTTTTACGCAACTGTAGGAGGACATATAAATACAAAGTGTATACAGAATTTGTATCTTAGACAATCAATTTGCTAATTCCCTTTGGTGAAAGAGCAGTAATCCCATTGCACGCAGTACAGACTGTCACTGTCAGTAGGATAAGATTTAAAATTTTCTGATTTTTCTGAGGAAATTATGAACTGAAACCATCTCTGACACATTCCATATCTCTCCCTTGAGTCATGCTATCGCCTGCCCATATTTCGCCCTCTGGAAACTGAGAGCACTAGAAAGGACTTTCTCTCCTTTTTCCAACTCTGTTCAGAACAGGGAGGTCCTGGTTGCTCTTTCTCCCAGTGCAGAGGTCAGCTTCTTGGCAATTCCTCTTCTCTACCCTTAGACTGCTTGTTTTCATTCTTTTTTAAGCTGGAGTTTTTCAGCTTTAAGCTCCAGTTTAACAGAGCACAGAAATCAAGTGCTGAGGAGTCTCTGAATGTGTGCTTAAGGTTCTTCAGCAGTTCCCTGATACTAGACCCTAGAAATCAGAGGTGCAATTATCCTTTATCATTCAACACTTTCATCCTCTATGACACCAGGCATGTAAAACTACCTTGAGAGTCACAATACATTAAATGTAATGGGCATATCGAAATGTTACAGCATGTAGAGTGTTCTTCAATTTCAGGGCCTTAAGGGGAATTACAAAATATTTAGAGTTGTGTTCACAAATACCTGGGAAATTCTTCATCGGACTGTAAGATACTCCACATGAAGGGTTCCCAAAGAGAAACAGTTTCTAAAGTAACTGGGCTCCTTGTTTCCATAATTTTGTTTTTTTAAGTGCAGACATAGCCCAAAAATTCTGGTGCATCTTCTTTATTTGTGGATTTTATTTTGTTTTTAAAAAGAAGCATTCCATTAAATCTACTCCCCTCTCTTGTGTTACTAATGCATACTTTTAACCTTATCTCCTTCTCAATTATGATTTTTTTTCTGGGATTAATGCATTCTGTTCCAGAAACATTCATCATTAAAAATGAAAGCCTCATTTACTTTGGCCCTCATCATAGTTTCAGCACAATCTCCATAAGAAGATTAGCTGGGAGAATGCTGAGCAGCACATTAACATTACTTTTTAAGGATATGTTTTATTCTAAGAGTGAGATGCTTATTTTTCTTTGGACACAGTGGCACTGACAGAAACACAGGCAGATATTTTGCAGAGGGACTTGGGCAGGTATTTTCCCTTTGCATTATGAAAAGATCCATTTGCTTTTTCCACCCCCCAAGAGTGGGGAGGGGGGAATCACACCACAAAGCAATTCTTCCGAGAAAGGCTACTGTTCACTTTTTGGCGTAAATGAGAAACAGAAAGGAGAAGAATAGGAAGCAAGAACATATTTGTGTTCTAATCCATATGTAAAGTTATCTAATAAAAAAAAAGGGGGGGGGGGGCAGGAGGAGAACAAATCAAGCTAAACCATATGCAAAAGGCACCCAGGGAAAGGGGAAAGAGCAGAATAGGCACATTAGGACGAGTGTGATCCAGACAAAAGCACATTATATTATTACATTATAATCAAATTACATTTTAACAGGCAAAGTCACAGCTGCTAGTTTTCTTCCACACTTGATCTAGGTAAAAGAAATTGGCTATGTGGTTTTGTTAAAGGCAACGTACTACTCTGTGCTTGGCTCTCCTCATCTCTAATGTCCACAAYGTTTGCCTTTATACACCCAAAGCCACTCCAGCGTACAGGAGAAGCGGTTCACAGTCCCCTTCACATTTTCATGTCTGGAGAATCATCTGCCCCCAACAAGAGGGACAGGAACTAAATTAGCAAAATGCATGAATCAAACTTTGTTCTTTCAGGAAGGCAAACTGCTCTTGCCCAAGTGTATATRTTCTGCCTTTTCTTTGCTTCTTCATTTCATTATTATAAATACACTTAGAAATATTAATAAACTAGGAAAATAATAACTAATGTAATGTTACCAAACAGYACTAGAAGAATATTCCTACACTGAACATCTCCTGCAGGCACAAGCTGTTACTTGTAGGAAAAAAACCACTGCTCARTTCTTCTATCAATATTAGATGTCACAGGACAATTCCTGGAGATCTTCCAGAACGCCTTCTCCTCCCCCACCCTTCCTTTTTTCCTTTAGGCTAGCATTAGTGGATTTTGCCATTTAAAAATACTATTTCTATTACGTAGCAATTTTGGAATTGAAACTCTCAAGTATCATAAAAAGCAGTGCTTCATAAATCTAGAAGACAGATGCTTATATTACCTACTATTATTAAAAATTGTTAAAAAAAGAAAAACTCAGTCTCTATCTCTACAATTGCTTTTTTTCCCTATTTCACTTGCTTGTTATTTTTAGCATGCCTAAAATGAATGACAGCTATCACTGGCTAAAGCTTCCCTTTCAAACGGTGGCAACTCCTTGTTCCCACCACCTGACCCCACTTCCCTCCCGATCCCTTACGCAGACAACATTCTCTGAGATTTCAACTGTTAGTGCCTGGTCCATTTCAGCTATTAAAGAATATATAAAGATCTCAGTGTTAAAATAATAAATTAAACTGGAAATATTCCTCATAGTGCCCTATTCCACACGAGCAATTGTTGAAGGTGAGGAAAGTTCTCTGTGCAAAGACTCAGCACAGACTGCTGCTTCCCAGGTCTGCAGGGGGTACTCAGGATTAAGAGATAGGAGCCTTCTTGTTAAGAACTGGACTGGTTAGGTTTTCTGGTTTATTCATTCCTGCTTCTGTTGCATTCCCCTTCTTCTGCCTGAAGACAGTGAACTGCAAGGTGATAAAACCGGGATCCCGAGCAGACTCTCTAAAGGACAGAAGGAGGTAAATAYCAAGTAACATATGTTCTAGTGACTCTTGGTGGAATCTCTGCATAATCCTCTTAGGTTGCTAAAAGCAGACATTAAAATTCCACGGGATTATTTCTTATTAGAATTACTTTCTACAAAGAGTTTATTTCCAATGTCAAGATCTGAAATTTCTTAAATCAGTATTTTCTAATTAGTTCAACGCCTTGTCAATGCATTACAGATAAACCGTCCCTTTCCAATGCACACAAATATAAAACACTAAGAAAATCAGAAACAGAGGGCTRCGCTGAGGGTTGGACTTGATGATCTCCAGAGGTCCCTTCCAACCTTACCATTCTATGATTCTATGATAAAAACCACAGCCAACATGAAACTGCAACAAAACTCCCCCTTTTCACCATTCTCTACACATACATAGCTTCCACTCTGCTGACTTTGAATCTTGTTTTGAGGTAGATTTGACTTTGAAGATCTCAAAGGAAGCTGTGACAAATAAACTGATGTAACTATAATTCTGTTTTAGCATGTACTGCAATCCATGTACTGCCACATTACTGGGCTACAATTCAGTAGTTTTAAGAAGTCCCAAAGTAGCCATATGGTCCCCTTAAAGAAAATCTCTATCTGGGGAATGTCAAAGAATGCTTTTTTTTACTCCAATAGGCCTTTTTTTTTTTTTTTAAAAAAGCTAATAGGACTAATTCATAYAAGTATGAATTAGTAATGGGGAACTGTTCCCTTTCTGGGGACCTGTAAGATAATTTTAGGTGGCATACTAGCTGTCAGACGGCATTTAATTCTTGTAAAATCTCAACACCATCTTCAGTCGAACAGACATCTCCTTCCTAGAATACACCTTTGTGGGGAAGGCCTAACTGCCTTCTCTTACCTCTTCTCTTACCCTCTCTTATGTTTCCAGAAAAAGGCTATCATCTCCAGCTTTGCCCTTCACTGACTAGCCATCAACCCTGATCCTGTTTTTAAAAGGTCACTGCCCTCTATTTCCTGAACCCAGCATCTGGTGATCAGACTTCCTTCTCCCTTMACATTTTGTGAAGGCACAGGACTTGGAGAAGCTTTCTCAGTCCTGCCACCGTCAGTTCTCCTGGACAGATAATACAGAAATGCTATGTTATGCACTAGGAAAACAGTAACTCCTGCACATCTTCGCTAATATTAAGTATTACCTAAACTAGCAAAAAGTATTTAAGGAAATTGAATTTTAAATTTACCAATCTCTTTGGTCAATGCCATCCTTTAACCCCTCTGCAATACTGGAGAAAAACTGCACAGCAGTTGAAAAAAAAAGTCTCAGTTCCTCAGTGGTRGTTTTGAAATTTTTTATGACTATATTAAACCCCTCACATAAAATCAGAGACCCTTCCTTAACATGAGGCTAGACCAAAAGGAAAATCTTTTGAGATAATAATACAGGTTTAACATTCCCTGTAGATGAAGCATATTTCCAAATTTAAAGAGGATACTGCCAGGAAATATCTACATATGATTGTGAGTCAATGTGTGAGATTGGGGTCTCACACATTGTCAATTTGGTTCTTATATATATATGTGTGTGTGTGTGTGTGTGTGTGTGTGTGTGTGTGTCTGTGTGTGTGTCTGTGAGTGTGTGTGTGTATCTATATATCTTGAGGTTGCCTGAGCTTTTGGCCATAAAACTGTAATCAGCTTAAGACTTCTCATGCCAAAGGCAGGGGTAGCTTCATATGCGATGAACCACTCGCATCTAATCGAGACTCCAGATTTGGATTTTGAGACAGCTGGAAACTTTTATTAAGTACTGGCRCATCTTAAAACTTTATTTGGATTGAATCAAACTACATCAGCTTAAGAAAAAAAAAATCAAGGATATTTTGAAGTTAACTATGCAGAGAAAACTAATCTTATTTTATTTTACCAGTACAGCAAGAATACAGTCAGCAAGGTTTGCAAGGAAGCATCTAATGGGCACRTAAATTCATCATTTTTTTCAGAACCCCAGAGCAGTCTGTTCCCATAAAGTTGGCTACTTTGTGCCTTAAAGTTAAGAAGAAAATTGGTCCGTGTGTGTGTTGGCATGCACATGTGTGTATATATAAATAAAAAATAGCAAGACTAAAGGATGTATGTTAAGAATACTCAAGAAGAGAGCTTAAAATTCCATTTTACATTCAATTGTAATCACTTACTTAAAAATATGATTTGTCATCTGAATCATGCCCTCAGTTAGGAGCCTAATTTTCCAGGTTTATTTCTCTATATTCTTGACTGATTAGGTACACACCAGCCCTGCTGTATTCTAGAGCTGTTGCTTCTATATTGCATGATTTTGTGCAATGAGAGACATTCTTTTAGATGCTTAATCTAGGCTTGTTCACATTCTGTAAATTGGTAYGCAGCAAAAATATCCATAATCAATTACTTGCAGCTTCTGACTTTTAAGAGAATAGAGTTCATTACTTATAGCAGAAGAACTCCTTCAGAATAAAACCAAAGAAAAATAACACTTCCTATGTGACACTCACTGAAAGAAAGTTTTACAAAGCCACACCGCGGTAGATATATTTTGCCACTTACATCTGTGATCATTTTCCCTCTGGTCTTGTTTCTTTCCCTGTGGTTAGCTCGCTTTTGTTTTTGCTGCAAAACTCGTTCCCTTGTGGTACGGTATTCCAGAGCAAATTCACTAATGATTTTGCAGAACTTATTGATGTTGACTTCACGTATTGCATAGGGAGGATGGCCCATAAATAACAAAAATGAGTGAAATCTGAAAAACAATGAGTTCATGAAGAAAATCTTAGTTTCTAGGAAAAAAAACATTTCATTGAATCCATTTATTATTTTATTAATTCCTATCATTTCTTTTGTGCTACAAAATTTTCATGGATGCTTTGCATAACATTGTCATGCTTTATAATTAAAAACATGAAAGTCTAGTCTATGATAACTTCATCTCAGCTCATTTTCYCAGGCTGATGCAGGAGATAAGATGTTTATGGAACTCCATCTACTTTATATTACTAATTTGGCATGTGAATGAGCAATTTCAGTTACAGAAGAAARTATCTATTAAGTTTAGATTCTATTTATTTGTATTAAACAACTTCAAAGAGGCTGTTAGGATGCTGGGGAAAGTCTAGACAAGAAGAATGCAGATTTACAGGCTAGGAAACAGAGGAAGAAAAGAATTTCTGCTTCACAAAAATGACCATAAAATTATATTAACTTCTAAGTACTTTAATTTGGGATACTCTCAATTCACAGTTTTACTACTTCTGTGGCATTCAGAGATTTTGGACTATTTGCAACTTCTACTGTTGCTTCTATATTACATGATTTACAATAGCACACAATGTTTAAATGCATGCCAGCGCCTTTTAGCTACATCTATATCCTTGATGATAAAAAGTTTTTTTCCAGTCTATGATAGATAAACACAAGAGGAATCTGGTGAATTCATCAGAAATASTGAAACTTTCTGAAGCGAGGATCTCTCTTAAATAAGCGTCTATGACAAAGTGCTCACCACCCATATCTGGGTGAATGTGCTWGCTGGAATACGGATTACACACTTCAAAAAGTAATATTTATGATTTCATAATTTACAATATTAATAATTCCTTTATCAGGATATTGCCAGGGCTATCACCAGTCTAATGCTGTACCTGTTAATTATTCTTCTATGAACAATCTTCAGGATTATAATTCTTTCTGCACAGTCCTTAAGGAATTCGGACATTTTYTGCTTTAGAGTTGGCCTCATTTCATGCTTTGCTATAGCCTTAAGGTGATCCCATGATGCCTTGCACCGTCTTTCCATCTGACACAGGTTTTCCTGAAGTTGTTCAAAGTCAACCTGGAAAAAAAAAGAAAGAAAATTAAACACTATAATCAAAAACACCGCAGTAGCATGCTCGGATATCTGAAATGCACAATTTGTGTATAAGAAAGGGCCAACATAGCGGCAGCAACACATTAATACACATTATTAATAAGCTGCTAAATAATTATGAAGTATCTGTCTGTCTGTTTTACTTTATCTAGACATGAAATGCTAGTAGAAAAATGGGAACAAAGAAATATATCCATACACACTTATTTCTATTTTTCTTTTTGGAGACCCACTATCTAAAGAAGGAACAATAAAATACTGCAGTTTGCTTTGCTTGCTAAATAACTTCACAGCTACACCAAAGAACTGCATGACTCAATTATTTCTGTTGAGGTTACACTAAACTTTAGCTTAAACTTAATCCTTTTCTTTATTACTAATAGCTTTTTATACCATGCTTGCTGCTCACTGTTGTATGCAGCCAATACCTCTCCAGATTAGGAAGCACCTGGCTATATTTCTTACTTATACACCGACTTGTTAATAGATGACCTACTGCTAATTATAAAGTTCACAGGCCAGAACATTTTAAAACTCTATTCAAAGTAAGTGGACTCAGTGCTAACTTGCATCACTTGACATATAGTATGATTCTACTARCTTGCAACAAGATCCTATAATGGCTTAGAAAGTCTGTCAACACAGTTAAAATATATTATTGCATCCTGCAGAAACATTCTTCAGGACAGAAGTCATTTCATTCCACAGAAGGGGAAAGAGAGGCTCTCCTTTACTCATCAACCAAAAAAGGTGTTCAAAATGCAATAGTCTAGAGAAGTCATTTAGGATGTGTTGCTAACAACTGGACTAAGTGCATTAACTATCTAGTCACAGCACACTGTATGAACCTAGCAAATGGACAACTGCCCAATATGTTCTTGAATTCCAAAGACAGGAAAAATTTATTTTATAATGCCACTTTACAATACAGATGAACTCAAACTGTAAAATACAGATTTATCTCTCAAACTCCAAAAATGGCAGAGTTTGCAATTTTAGAATTTGGTACTCTAGTTAATTCCATAACACTAAATGAAAATTAGTATCAGATATAGGTTTTACCTCACTCTATAGCGAATGACTGTTTGAATGGGGTTTAATTTTCTTATGGTCCTAAAAATTATTCATGGCTGAAAATTAGAAATTAGCCTTGGATACAAACTAGTTCAAATTTGGAGAAATTTGGATCTAGATCCAAACCTTCTCAGTTCAGGTCAATCTCTATTACAGACAAGTCTCARTGTAAGATTTTCTGGGTATTTTTTTAAGCCTCAAGTTCCTGATATTGGTTCCAGCATCTATATAACACAGAATAAAATTTTCAGCTGTATATAGCACCCACTGCTGAGACCTGTACTGACTATAGCCATGAGAAATGCATTATTATTAAAAAGCCCCTGGTACTGATTTGACTCATTTTTRCCCTGATTTAAAATGATGATTTTTTCCTCTCACAAGGAAATTAAAACATCTTTTGATCCATTCTGCTATTTAGAAAAGCCCTGCAGGCAGAGCAGCTGTGGGGTTTTATTTTCATTAGAATATCAATACGTATGTTTAAATAAATAAAAAAAAAAAAGAAAAAAAAAGAAAGAAAGAAAAGAAGCCCTCTCCAGGTCATTGTTTTCCTTGCTGATGATAAACACATTGCTGTTGTCCACAGACGGTATATCTAAAACACACATGGGAAAAAAATACCAGCATTCCTACTGGGGACAAAAGATGCTGAGAGGAGGCATTTCTAAACCTTGCCACAAAGAATTATCCAACCTGTCTGGGSATCCCCCTCAGTCGCTATAGCTGAGCTTTTTAATTTTTATTTTATGACATGACAACTTTCACTGGAGACAGAATGAGTTTTAGTCTATCAAAAAGCTCTCAGGTTCAAGTCTCTAAGGGCGAAGAGAGACAAGAATCCCCTGCATCTCTGTAAGGTAAATGCTCTAGGTCTATAGTTAAGTGAAAATTTTTCATGCATGTGATACACCATAGAACATCTGTTTTCTCTAACCATGCTGGTGCATAGTCTAGAAACTGTTTCCCAACAGAACGCTGACTAACACAGCTAAGTCTCAAGATCTTTTTTAAAAATAAAACAAAATGAACAAAACAAAAAACCAAAACCAACCAGCCTAGTGACCGGATTTTTCCTACCAGAACTYACAGAAGTGAGATTTAAAAGTTCAGACTGAATAGCAGGCAAAAACCTAAAGTTAAAAATATCTAGACTCTTCCACAAATGCTGTCAAGTCATCCGGTAGTTTGAAACACTAGAGTACTTCCCATATGACACTTTAAACCACAGAGGAAAACAGACATTTTTTTGCCCCCCAACAGCAATAGTATATGATGCTCTCTAATGGGAAACATTGTAACATAATGGTCACCCGCAGTGCATCCYCTCTGCTTAATTTACACACCCAGTTTTCATCCCTTCTCCTTGCTCTCCCTTCCTTTTCCCTTGTTCACTTTCATCTTTCCTGAGGCTGTTACTTGTACCATTTCTCCCCCGCGTGCTGTCCCTTCAGCCTGCCTCTCCCCTGCCCCTCATACACACACACAACCAACTCTTGACTCAACAGCAGAGTTTCTCCTACCAGATTTTCACCTCACAACGTGCCAGGACCATCRGGCTGCAGCTGCCAAGAGGTCACAAGCAGTGAAGGTACCCGCGATGAATACACACAGCACATCCATTCCCCCCCCAGTTAGCACCAGCTCCAGCTTGCTGTCGGCCACTTGCTCGCCTACCACAATTACACTTAAAGAAAGCTTGAAAGTCTTCAAATGCCAACACCTTGCAGTGCAAAAGGGGTTCAGATAAGCAACTAGGCAAAACCTTCATAGCACGGCACAGACRAGGATCCTCTAATCATTCATCTACTACCTGGACTTCCCTGCAACTGTTTAACTTACACAGAGGCTCCAGCATGGCTGTTTGGTATCRGCTAGTAGGATATAATTATTCAGGTTGCATCTAGCAATTAGTGTATCTTAAGCTTATATATCTTCCCTCACCTAGACAGGCTTTTAGTGGTCATTTTAAATAATGGTATATATTTTTAATTGGCAAATTACATCAAAATCCCATTGAAGTAACATGCTCTTATTCTGCAAACTCTTACATTTTCTATGCCTTGTTATGTGCTGGAATATTAACAACACAGACAGCTACTGACTCCCTTAATCATAAACAGCTGATTTCACTGAAAAGCACAATCCTACAGAGTTTGTCATCCTCAGATCCTCTTCTCTGTCCACAGTCTGCAACTGTGTGGCCAACAGCCTCTCTGTTTTATGCATATTTCTATCATGAAACAGCAGGTCCTTGCATCACTGAAAAATGCAAGTACAACACAAGTCCATTAGAAAAACAACAGTTTAGCCTCACTTTAACTGAGGTAACCGACTGTGAAAGATGAGCTCATTAGTCCAAACCTAGATCAGTATTGGTACACAAACCTCTCAAAGCAATTACTGTGTTCATTAATATCCCTGTAATCTCCTTTTTGTCATTAAGGCTATTATTGGTGTTTGGTTTTGCAGTCTTATAACACTGAAGGTGTTACAAACATCTTTAACACTGAAAGTGATGATAAATGATCATTAGGATACATGCTGTAGCTCGAGGGTAAGGAGAAGAACGTGTGGAGTAATGAGAATTATTTACTCTAACCTACATAAAGCAAACATTAAAAAGCACACAAAATACCATACTATTTTCCTGCCAGCACCACATCATTCTCAATGGATTGTAGATTGTACTTTTTATTCATGTGTTTATTTCCAACTCTTTACTAATTGATGTTGCATAATGGTAGAGATGAATCATATTTTTTTTCTTTCTTTCTTTTTCGAAAGGACTAATCCCTACTTCCAGCTGGAAGGTCATACCATGACTAAGATGGAATTTAGATGAGTTTCACATCAAATTTTGCCTCCACGAGACAACAGAAGAGAAGGTTCTAAGAGAAAACTGCTGTGGCAGTATTTTATAATTATGCTCCACTGAACAAAGAAAAAGCAATCTGAAATGATTGTTAAAGCTTTCTTGCTGGAGAGCAGTATGTTGACGTTGTGTCTAGCCCCGGGGATTYTGAGGAAGGTGGAAATGTACACTCCTCTTCCTCCTCAACTCAGTACACACGTATGCAAAGGATRTGCACCTTGCCTCTCCTGCTTACTATTATCTTATACTACAAGTTTAAAAATAAATCTTTTTCTTTCTCTCCTTAGGCAAAAGAAACAGCAGACTTCAGCTCTTGTTATGCAAAATAAAAATGACGTTTCTTTCAGACACTCTGCAATATTTATTTTGATTTGTAAATCAATTTACAGAAAGCAACTTTCTAAACACTCCTGGGATATACTTCATATGTTTCTCCTGCCAGGTTCCTCTCCATTGGCAACCATAGTAGTTGAAAAATAATCAGAACAATTTATTTATCCATGGAATCACTGGCTAAGCACCACTGTTCAGTCTTCTGAGAAGTACCTATGTAGACATTGTTGCACTCCAACTGGGTATCCAGAGGTAGTTAATCCAAATAGGATTTAAAGACTATTTAACCCAACAAAAGCCCTGCAAGGTCAGCCTCATTCAGGAAATCATTGCCTCACCAAGAGGTAACTTACACCCCACCCCCAATCTATTTTCTAATCCAACGTACCACCATGTTCTGCACTAGTAATTCTCAGACCAAGAGTGACACCCTCAAACCACATGCCAGCAACTACAGCACTCATTTCAACGCTTTTCTTTCTAATCCTCCTTTCTTTTGTCACCTACCCTTTCTCTGGTGTCAAAATCTTGGAAGAAAAAAAAAAGAAAAGTTATCCCATGAGGGCTCTCACTTCATAGGGTTAAGACTACAATATCACATGATATATCTACTACCGTAACAATCTTCCATTATTACTGGATTCCACCTGACTCATTTCTCTCCAAATACTGCCACTACCATCAAGTGGCTCAGTATTTACTTCCTTGCCTCTTCAGATTCCATGAACATTGGTCTTTAAAATGTTGACTTTCTTCAAGATCAGTTCTACGCAATTAATTCAGTATTGCCTACTGTATGTATAAATTCAAAACTTTCTAATTCTAACTTTCTAATGCCAAATCATGTTCCAGTCATTCAAGAAGGACGCGTTTTAGAGAGTAACAGTCTTTGGGTTGGGGTATCACTTGTCCGCGCTCTCTGCTGCTGGCCACAAATCTCACATGGAAATGGAGAAATTGGACTCATTATTTGTTCCATGGAAGAGGGAAGGAGGAGGACTACTTTCAGGTGACACTAGTGATTAAATGAGTTGACTGCAATCTTAAACATCTTGTGCTATATACTCCTTAGGGCAGCATATACAATTCTAGGTGTATGTTGCTGTACACAGCAAACCACTGTAGTTGTTGTAAGAGAAAAGGTTATTTTCCTTCTGAATTCCCTCATCTGGAATGTGCTTTACATGCAAGTTTTCTCTTCCAAGTAAATCTGTATTCTCTGGAACAAGCTCACCACTACCATGAGTACAAAACTGTATTCAAATCAAGGATGCTGCATCTCATTACAATAACATTTCCTGTCTCCTGCATTTGTAACCAACCTTCAAACAGGGTCAGAAACGTGGCAACTGGATTGAAGAGGGGAAAAAAACAAAATATAACAAATAAATGGAGGGAAAGTGATGAAGCAAGTCCACATTATGCTGAGGTTTCTACTTGAAAAGCACTTATGAAAACCAGTGCAAATTATCCAAAGTTTTATTTTGAAGGCCGGTGAATAACTTATGTACCCTCAGTATCTTTTACGGCTTTTCTACCATTTTTTACCATATATATTGTCTATTATCAAAGATTATTTCTTTTTGTGGAGACCATACCAAATCCAAACATTTTCCAAGCAAAACCTGGATTTTTATAAAAACCTGTGTTTTTATTCTACCTGCAAAGTGCTATTAAAAACATGATCAATACTTTAAGGCAAATGTAGTCTTAAAATTACAATAAATTCATCATGTGTAACAGAAAGCCATACATAATCACAGAAAATAATCTTTCTCTCTTCAAAGTTCAAGCTAATTTCTATAGCGGACCACAGCCTAGTTTGAGCTGTTTATAATTTAGTGTCAGRCTGTTCATTCTCACAAGGTATGAGTTCTGGCAGGGAACCTGAATCCTCCTCTTTTCCCAAGCTAGTTCAGGGCCAAAGGAAGTTCTGAGATTTGCTCCTTGTAAATACATCGTCATTTCAGTGCAGTGACCTTCTATAGCAGACATTCAACCTCTACTCCAGCATGTCCAGATRGCCTCACTTCACTGAGTGTCACAAGAATCATCCCAAGACTAAAGTTGGCTCAACTTCCACACTGTTGGTCACATATTAAAAGTGAAGAGGATGTCAGGTCTCAAAAGTAAAAGCATAAAGGAGTTTTTCTCTGTACATTTCTAATTGTACAATTAGAAGGGTCAGAGATGGCATCTCACCAAAACAATTTTGGAAATGAGAACACCTGAACAATCCACTGATTAGAAATTAAAAGACAGGGTCACTTACTGGGTTATAATGAGATAAGTCCATGCAATTATTTACACATCTCCRTTGCACTTTAGTTCCCCAAACAATCTAAAACAAAAATACTAATATGGGATCTCTCCGCAAAGCTAAAGTAAGTAGTGTGATGCAGATCACTTCTGATGTTATGGCACGTTCAAAACTACTTGCAGTCATTTCACTTGGGCTGTTATTGAAACACTACTATACTGTCAGGTATATACAGAATCACAGAATAGTTGAGGTTGGAACTCTCTCACAGATCATCTTACTCCAACTTTCCTGCTCAAGTGGGGTCACCTACAGCAGGCTGCCCAGCACCCTGTCCAGATGGCTTTTGAACAGCTCCAAGGATAGTGACTCTACAACTTCTCGGGGCAACCTTTTCCACACACAAATTCCTGTTCCATATGCTAAATTCAATTTGTTTTCTTGCAGACAGAATACTGAAGTCTTACTTGCCACATGTCTCCCTGAAGATCTTTTCCCCTTGCCCAAGTTCGCCATGCAGTCAGTTCTCTCCCTCTCTCTCTCTCTCTCTCTCTCTCTCTCACACACACACACATGCACACGCACACACACACACACATATACTGTGGCTTTTTCTTCAGCTCTGCTCCTGCTAACCCATGCCCCTGCACACTGCTTTCCACCACACCTCCAGTCAACCTATTCATGGAAAACAATCTGACATTTTGCATTTGTTCCCRTCCAGCAAGACAAGAGAAGGCCTGCTGAAGCAGAGTGGAGACAGTATGATCTCAGGATCTTCCTTGTTTCCCTCCTCCTCCTCCACCTTCCTATTCTTTTGGCATACGAAGCAGAAGCCACAGCATACCAGAACAGCACTTCTGCTGCAGCCACTTCCTTTTCCTCATGGATACATGCTGAGCCCTTTGAATTACCTGGGAGGCAGCTGCAGACTTCTTGCTCCCCTGTACATGTGTCAGTGTAATTATAAGTTCTTTCTTGCTAGCAATCCTTGCCCCCTCCCCTATGTTAACATTTCTGCTTGCTTACTTTTTAAAGTTGCCTACCTCTCTGCTGCCTAGCATGTGCAGCACAAAGATCTTCTGCAGGGGTTAGAAACAGTGACAAAAARAGTAGTGGGGGGAGCTGACCAGCTTTCTGACACGGGGAAAATCATTTCTGGAGATTAGAAAGAAGATGCAGATATTTTAATAAGAATACAGAAACGGTATTAGCGCTGACATGGCCTCTCTGTGTTGTACTAGTAAGCAAAGTACGAGAAACAATGCTGGGTTTTAACTGCAGAAAGCTAGGTGCCTGAAACTCTCTTTCCAAGCTAGGTGGATTAGTTCTGGTACAGTGTCAGTGCAAAAACAACCTAAAAATATGTACAATAAAAAGCAAGTGCTTATAATCATGGAAGTCTACACTATCCTTGCATGAACTTAGCCATTTTTACACAACTATGAATATTTTTATTCATCTAGAATTCTATTTTTTGTTCTTTTTTATGTGTGTTTGCTTTTTTGGCATTTATGACTTCAGCCCTTCAGCAAAAGGCCACAGGTTTTGCAGTAACTTTATCATTTTGTTTCTTGCCTTTCTAACTCCTTTCCGGTGAGCCAGCAATGCCCCCTTCCCCCTTTTTCTAAATGAAATAAGGCTTGGGAAATGCTTGTATGATGTGCATCTCAAGGGAAGAGGCATCTCTGTTTATCTATAGGATGGAAATTGTTTAGCCTTTGTGGTTTCTGAAAGATGTTTATAGATGAAATGGAGCTCAAAACGCCACCTAATCCACAGTGAAGTATTAGTTCTCCTTTCCTGTCAGCTTTCCTAAACCAAGGTTTTGCCTATTCTGTGAACAGTCCCTTGAAGAGGGCAGCTTGGATGTCTTCCCTGTCCTAATTCTTTGATTTGTGGCAAGTGGGAATAGAGCTTGTTACAGTAATCCATCAGTGGTAGAATACATGTAGGAACATCCCAAGTCAGAAGACCTTGGGCGTCACGGGGAAGGTTAAGGCTGTAATTTCTCCTAAYGTGATTTTGTCTGGCCTTTCAGAATTTCATCCTCTTTGGGCAGGGTCTCTAGAACAGCAAACCACAGACTGAAAGATCGTGCTCACTTTTGTATCGTCTCTGACCTAAAAAGCTTTCAAGAAATGTTTTAAAATACAACAGMACTGGGTTAAGCTTTCTTCTACTTTCTAAGGCTGAAAAACAGAAGTTTCACTTGAGATTACACAGCAAATAATGCTGTGGATTTTGAAAGATAAGGGCTTTTTTTTCTATCTTTTACAGCAATTTTCATGTTACTGATTTAACTTGGTCACAGTCTAAAAAAAAAGAAATAACTTCTTAAAGAGAGGAAGCAGGAAATTAGAAACCAGCATACCTAAATGTTAAGAAATGAGGAATCATTCAAAGTAAAAAAATAGCAACAACAACAACAACAAAAAACGGAAATCCCCCCAAAATAAAAAATAAAAAACAACTTTTCTTGAGAAACCAGTCTTAGTGAATAAAGGCAATAAAACAGAGCCTAAACATAGGCTACACAAGAAGAAAAATAGAAGGGCAGAAATGGAATCCAAAGAGCAAAGATCTTAGGAAATAAAACAAACCCCACAAATTCCTTTAAGGTATCCAAAATAAGAAAAATATGTAGGAGGTCCTGGATCACTGGGGGCAAAAGAGAGAAACTGAGGAAGACAGAAGTTATGGAAGGGAAGCAAAACAGCTTTTCATCCAGCTTCACCACTGAGGATGCTGGGGATAAATCTACCCAGGTAACTACTTTTATTTTATGGGKTTTTTTTTAGAAGAGATGTGAACTAAGAGCAAATAGTCAATTGCAAAAACAAATGTRTTGGAGGAGGAGGATAGATTACAAAGTGGTAAACAACTAGAAGCCAAGACTTCTGAAAGTAATTAAAATAAAGCAATTGAGCTGCTAGCTAAAACGAGTTCCTTTTCAGAACACTTAGTTACTTGGAGAACCAAAGGATAGCAAAAGTTTCAACACTCTTTTACAAACACAACAAGGTTGATGAGGGAACTGTACAGCTCTAAGCCTGGCTACTGTATCTGGTAACCTAAAGGATAAATAAAAATGCAGTAACAAAACATCTAGAAAATCACTAGATTCTGAATATATTGGTAAAATAGTAGCTAGATGAGAGCTAATAAACAAAATTRGATTTTAAAATGTTGACAGGAAGCCTTGGGGAGGATACTAATGAAGTGTGAGGTTAAGAGAGCAAAAGCAAAKAAGGAATAGATACTGATTCTCATCTGGTCAGAGGGTTAACAGCAGGTGTCTCATGGTTTGTAATATGTATTTAAAAAGCTATCTGGAAACAAGGAAGCACACTAGGATGCTAAAACCTACAGAAGGCAAAAGATTCCTCAGATTAGTCCTGTCTGGCGAAGATTATTAGCGATTTAAGAGACAAGCAGTTGATCTATTTGAATGGAAAATACATTCAGCATATCATGGCCATTACTTTAGATTGCAAAGAAATGCACTTTGCAGGCAGTAGTTTGGACTACTCCATATATCTTGCTGAGTTCTAAATTGCCTGGATATCCTTGTGAACAGTTCAGCAAAGACCGATGAGAAAAGAATAGCAACAGTCAAAAAAAACCCTCAAAACAAACAAACAAACAAAAACAAAAGAAGACATGGAAGGCAGATTTTAAGATTTTAGACACAGACATTTGAGACATGGCTCTAAGCAGCCCAGTTTAAGTCGGGTCTGCACTGAACAGGGTAATGGACCAGATGGCCTCCAGTAGCCCCTTTCCAACCTAAATTGTGCTATGATTCCATRAAATAGAGAGATAAAAGACGTTGAGAGAGTTCGATATATTCAGCCAGTAAATTCTGAGAAGGAAGAGGAAACTGGCAAATTCAACACCAAGCAAAGCTGGACTACAGAATGCATTGTGGCAAGAACTGTATTATGAGCCAGGATAAGATTCGACTCCTACAGAGGTTTAAGAAAATATTATTYATACAGGATTTTTAATATGATTTTCTTCAATTCATTTCTCCATTTTAATGGATATAATGAGTTTTAATTATTATGACTCATGAAAAAATGATCTTCTAGAAGAGATCTTCCACCTACTTCAAGCTTCTTGTGCTCTCCTCTCCAGCAGCTTGCATTCGCTACTCTCAGAGTGAAGACACTGAACTAGATGGATTCTCTCTAGTAATTATTTCTTTTTTCATGTGAGAAGYGACTGCCAAAAACAGTTTTCATGTTCGCTACCTTCTGATGATACTCTGTCAAATTTACTCCATTAATGAACAATATATTGCTTTCAAGTGTCATCCATGAAAACTCGCACTCTGAAAGCTTGAGGAGTGAAGCTGCAGCATTTCTATCATGACTGCTAGCAGYAGAAATAAACATTTTTCATGTCAAATGTAGCCCACAACCAGGTCTGTGCACTAGCCATTGACTTACTGTTTTTTAAAAGAGGTGCTGCCACAAGTTTCCTTCATTTAGGAAACAGGGAAATAAAACGTAAACATCAAAATTATCATCATAAGAAGGACAAAAAAGGGAGTTACATAAAATATTCCAATAGCACTTTTCTTCTGGAGACAGTTTTATTACTAAGAAAAGTGCCTTCCTTACAGTGCCTTTGAAATATATAAAGAGAAGTATTCGCACTAAGAGACTACATTTCCTCAAATGTCAAAATAAAGCTGAAGATATTAGTCAAATAAAATATTAACCTGAAAATTGTTCCTAAYAGTTATATACATTAATGGCAATAACTACCATTATAGTTGTGTTTTCCATAACTGGTACCGGTGAGGAAAGCTCCAGAAAGCCAGTACTATTGTTTGGCAGATGTCGTAAGATGGCTGCCTTGATGARGAAACCACCTGACAGACAGATATAAAGCTCAAAAGAGACCGTACTGCTATCTTTAAAATTCCTCATGAATGCCAAGACACAACTATATTYGTAATAAGTGCTGTGACCACTCTTTCCAGTGGTGCCCAGTGACAGGACAAGAGGCAATGGGCAGAAATTGAAACACAGGAAGTTCCACCTGAACGTGAAGTGGAATTTCTTTGCTGTGAGAGTGACRGAGCACTGGACCAGGTTGTCCAGAGAGGCTGTGGAGGCTCCTTCTCTGGAGATATTCAAAACCTGCCTGGATGCGATCCTGCGCATCATGCTCTAGGTGACCCTGCTTGAGCAGGAGGGTCAGACTAGATGATCTCCAGAGGTCCCTTCCAACCTCAACCATTCTGTGATTCTATGACTACGGAGGAAGAACATCAAAGAATAATAAAAAAGGAAAAAGATATCCTACACCTCTTGCACTTCCAAGAGTTTATATAAAACCATATATATATATTTTCTCGCCAGACATACCTTGGCTGACCTAGTGATGGCCCCAATCTCGGAATAAAGATCGGTGCTGTCCGGGAATTTCTCCACCACCATAGTGCAGACGTGGTGCAGAAGGGACTGCTTGTGCACCGTGTCCTTGACTTCTGGAACCTTCTCGAGGTAGCTCAACTCAAAAGCTTTGGCCTGCAGGAAGGGAAGGGGAAACAGGCAARAAGTTTAAAATAAAAATATTTACTCCTTCCCCTGCAGATTAGTAGAAGAAAATGTTTACCAAGGAGGGGCAGTGGGGGAAGAAGAAGAATCCTACATCAACACCAATTTTATTACTATTATAATTATTTTTAACTTGCTGAATAGTAGGCCTAAAATCATTCCATCTGCAGTGAAGTGACTAATGACACAGTTCTCAGTTTGAAGAGGAAGTAACAACACTGAACTCAAGGCACTTGCACCAGAAAAGTGCCTGGCCCTAAATTTCTTCCAAATAATGCTGAAAGAGGCAAAGTAAATTTATGAAACAAAATTAAAAGAAACAGTAAATTCTGTTTTCTAAACTACTTTTCTGATAAGAAACAAATACTGGGTAGTAACTGTGCAAAAACAGTTTTGATTTTTGTTTTCTGAAGCAGAAGCTCTTGAAGAGATGCAAAGGCACAAGGCTTACATTGGTTCCATTCAGAAAGTTCCCAATGGCTAGGAGAGTAGAAAGGATAAATCCCAATGTTTTGTTATGCTCCAGCTGGTCCATTCCTTCCTTCAGGTCTAAAAGTGGCTCTGCAACTTCCTGCCATAAGAAGAGAAACAAGAAAGCAAAGGCTGTAGTTTGCTATAGTTGCTTCTAGTTTTTAGCCCTGTGGTTTAGATTAATGACTGCAAAAAGTTCCTGAACTGGCGTCTTGAAGAGTGCAAACTGGCCGTGTGTGCTGGCTTTCTTCCATGTTCCAGCTAATAAATCACATGCAAGGACAGCGAAGAAATACATAAAATACTTTCCTAGTGTTGCTTGTTTATGTATGCAATTGCCTTACTTGTCCTGAGGATATTCTATGATTCCAAATACAAGAGGTAGTATCAGTGAAGGGGCTCTTGTACTTGAATTAGAGGCATTAAAAACACACACACACACACACACACACACACACCGATAATGAAACTTCTTGCAACTACACTTTTTAATCCTTGAAAAAGCAACAAGAAGTTAAAGTCCTGTCTTATTTGACAACTGCAGCCTGACCTTAAAGCTCTCTCCAAGTGGTGGCCACCTCTGAGTTACTAGTCCTTGAGTGGCTTTAAAACTGAAAAAATACCACAAATACCAAGCTTTACCAAAGTGGTCTCATTTTAATCTTTTACCTTAATGTATCTTCCCTCCATACACGTTATCTAAGAATAGGTCTGTAAACTGATAGACTGGAAAACATAAATTCTCTTCCATTACCTCAGGAAGTGAACTACCCCAGAGAGTTCAAAGGAAGACAGAGAGGCTAATTGAGACGAGTGAGCTTATTTCTACGTCTCTGTGTGAGGCCTCGGATTATTTATTTTGTATGCGCAATAAAGTACATATAGTTCACATCGTTTCTATCTCTAAATGTCATCCCAGTCATGCATGAGCAGCATTCTTTTCCCAAATTATTACACTGTTTATGATCTAAGAAGCCAAAATTAAGCTGTTACTCTAGACCAAGAAGCACAGTATTTGAGAACTTTAATAAGGGAAATATAATGGCTCAATCAACAATTGTAGTGATATTTTACAATAAATAAGAGAAAGGAGATGAAGCAAATGTGCATTTCCAGTCAATACAGTAAAACTTCTCTCTTGAAAAGAATATGGCAAATYTGGGACAAATTAATAGATGACATGGAAAACAAAGTAATTTATACATCAAAAGAAAGGTGCTAAACAATCTAAGACATTATCAAGTTAAACGAAAATCAATAAACTGCTGCACAGAATTTTTGAACTGATTTACAAGTTAAGAGTTTCTTTGCTGCATTATAAGATGAATCAARCTGCTATAAATTTGCTATAAACACAGATTTTGGAACTCTTTTTTACTTGCATCAATTTGCAAATTGTCTTAAATCATTTCTGAAAGGTTGCGTTTTGAAGATGGATATAAAGGTAAATAAAAGGCTTATAAGGAGGCCATATGATAGCCCTTCATTCAGCTATTCACATGCGAGCTATTCAAGCACAGGATTTCTTACATAGAGTACACATTTATAATTATGCTTTATTTTTGGTTTCATTGCATCATTGAGAAAGAATCAAACCCAGCATACTAGACATTGTATAAACAGACATGAGTGAAACTTCAGGACTCTTCCAGAATTTCTGGCTGTGAGACCTCTGATAATCCCAGAGAAATGCTCAACACACACACAAATGCGCTCGGCTATGAATCCAGTGTACCCGGGACAGGGAGGACCTAGTGCACACATCCTGTACCAATGCCCTGGCATATGCAATCTGCTGTACTGGTAACAAGTTGAGTTTAGTATACAAGTTCACCTCTATGCTTTTCTTTGAGGGGTAAAATCTGTGATTTGGATGGTCTATATGACCATTTGCGTATAGTCAAGACTCATCTGCTGCAAGTATCATGGAATTTTAAAAGAACAGAAAGCATCAGGATCATATCGTAAAACTTCAGAAAACTCTGATGCCGTTTTTTTTTTTTTAATTTTCAGGCAGTTCAAGCACCATTCTGAAGTACAATCTTTTCAAGATTTATTTCGCTAGCATACTGCCTACAGGGAGACAAGATTCAGGATTGCAAAAGAATCTTTTTGCACAGAAGAGAAACCAAACCAAATCCTTTTCTCTTCCAACTTAATCATTCTCATTTCTACACCAGTTTATATCCATTTATGATCCTTTAAAGTTGTCAGCACTAAAGATATATTTACCCAGAGTGATCATAAGAAAAAAAAAAATCTGATTTAGGACAACTAAACACTCTATTCCTYGTTCTAAGACTTTTAAACTCCCTATGAAATAATGAAATTTGACGGTGTTTGCATCATAAATAATTCGGTACAGAGAACTAGCAGTAACACGGTATTATTTTTCAGGAACAGAGCAATCRAAAGTCTGAAAATGAGGATTTAAAACTCTACCTCCTCTGTTCGTAACTTTAAAATACGACACCAAAAGATAGCAAGAAAAAATGTGGTTCCATTAATGATCTTACARCAGGTATACAGCACCTTTTCCAGCTGTCGACATTTTAAAACATTACACACATGAAATCTTTAAAACAGATCATTTAGAAAGAGTTCTCCCTTATTTTAGAGGCTTAAGTTTGAATATCCAACATAACGCATCAATCTGATCAAACTTCATACAAAATACACCTTCTGCTGCTCAAATGGCTTACAGTGAAAGTGCAATTGTACCTTAACTGTCACTGGTACAGTCTGTAAATAGCCAAGCATGAACATTCATTCCTGTAGTTCAGCTTATCACAGACCAAGAGTATTCCCTACAAATGTACCCTGAATTATTTTAGTTAATTAGTTAATTTAGTTAATTTCCTTCATTATCTCTGAAAAGCTTTTCTACAAACATGAACAATATCTCACTATTGATAAATAACTTAATCTTTTTCTTGAACAATTTAATGTCATTTTTCCTTCAGGCCATCAGAGATGGAGCTAAGTTCTGCTGTTCTGCTTAGATGAAATCTTGGTCTCAGCTGATCTAGAAATAAGTCTAAGGAATGGGCTGATAATCCCAGAGCCTGGCCTTACGTCAACAGTTCAGGTCTTCATTTTCATGATACTGTGGACCCACTAGAACTTGCAGCTCTATGGACAAAATAATCAGGATCATTGATTTTCTAGATAAAATACTAGTGTTACTTGATAAATAATGTGAGTGTATTTTGGATTTTTATGAATTTTCCTAATTAAAAAATATTGCAAACATTGGACAAAAATGGACAAAAACTGTGCAGGTAATTTGGCACCTAAGTTTCAGGAAGGGTTTGTCCATTTGCAGATGGATCTTCTGCAAGAACATASAACAGAAGGATGTTACCAGGTCGTGGAACTCTTCTGTTTTCTTAAACTGCAATAGAAACTACTTTAAACTATATATTATTGGATATGCTTATGATATCTTATGACAATCTAAATAAGGCATATGTTTATTGGTTACCTGGAATGTAAGCGTAAGCTTTTGTTCATGGAGAGCCTCAGCTGATTTTTCTCTTGCACCTCTAATGTCTCATCCTATATATCTCATTTTACCCAAATAAAAACCAAGCTGTCAGAGATTTTTTGTCTGTTAAACCACTTATCATATGCTTCTCCTATTTTATCACTGTTATTGTGTGTTACTATCGTTTTATTATAAGTACCATACTTAGGCCTGTTCCCCTACAATATGGATAAAAATGTTGGTTGTCTTATGCTATCACTTCAGAGAATAACTTAGATACCTGAGACATTTGATACTAACATTCTATGAATTTTAACTAACAATTTCTTAGCCTTGTGACATAAACACTACAGGATCAACAAAATGAAAATTACTAAATTACTGTAGCTTTTTTAGTAGTGCTTTAAATGTTAATTCTTTTCATAGGGAAGAAGATAGAAATTCTAGGTATAGAGACAGACCAGCAGCTATAGCTAACTTAGCTCACATAAAATGTAGGATTTAGCCTTGTGGTAACTTCGAAAAAGGCTAAGAAGCTATACCAGAGAAAAATACAGCAAAAAATATTCAAGCCAGATACACARATTTTACATTTTACAAGTCAGAAATTCACATTTTGAAATGTAATAAAATTTCATAACTAGAAAAGTATATACTGAAAATTAGTGTGGTAGTATTTCCTAAAATCTAAGAAAATTAAGCAAAGATTGAATAAGCTTAACAGTATCATCTGCAAATCAATTGCTGTTATATAAATTGTTCAGTACTCATGGCTAGATAAACTTAACACATTTGCAGAGAAGCATGTGCCACTTCTCAGAATCTGTAACACACAAAGTTATACCAATTCTTAAATAYGCATACACACACACAAACACAAATACACATACAAGACTAAGACATACAGGAGAGAGCTGCCTGAATGACYCAGAGCAATACTTGGAGAACGTAACAGAAGTGCAGCCAGAGGAAAATATCTGCACTGAGGCTCCTGAAAGAGCCTGTAAAAGTCAGTAAGCAACTGAAATCACCCAGATAGTTTAATTCTGCTTCACCTATCCACCAAAATTATATGCTACCATTTTGAAATTTTTGTATGAGATTCATCGTATATGACACAGCTTGATTACAGTGTTCTTTGAATAAATGTTATCTATAAAAAAGATGGTGACAGTTGTCTATGACTGAACTGAACCTCTCTGAAGGATGCTCTTATAACTTTGAAAGAAGTTATAAATAGAAATAACATTCATTGATGCTGTTTTCCTTACCACAGATGGACTTAAGATCACTCCTCTCTTTTCATGATGTAAGGCTAAATTTTGTAGTCCTCCCCCAGTCTATCTAAGGATAAATTCTTGCTGATTTTAAATAATACATTTTCTGAATAACAACATCTGGAGATGTGGTAAAGATGTGGCCTTCTTCTTTGTCCAATATCATTACTGCCTAATTAAAGGAACGAAGATGTAACCTCTAATTTTCTTTTTAGAAGGAATAGATTATGATGGAATATTCTCATTGTTTTCTGCTGGTCACCAGAACAAAAGCAGTTCATTAACCATATCCACAAAACATATGCTCATATAATAACAAAGACTGAGAAAGCTTTAGTAAAGACTTGAAACCGTCTCTCGCCCTCCATGCCTATCTTACCTTTTCCACTATCTCATAGTCCATTTTGAAAGCCCAGAGCTGGAGCCTGGCTGAGAGCTCACTGATAGAGGAGAGGGTAAGGAGGAACTGCTCTGCGCTGCCCAGKGGGACATCTGGGTTGGCCATCTGGGCCTCCTGAATCTTCTGTTTCTCCTCCTCAGTCGGGATCATGGTCAGAATTTTCTAGAAAGGAGGACAAATAGCATTAATGGAGGCGGACATGCCTGCTGGTAAGACACGTGGGGTTAGAAGACCCAGAAAGGCAGGAGATGATGGTACAAAGACATTTCCGGAGTAAGTCTTCCACTAGCGCACTCCTCTGCTGAAGGTTTCGCCCTGACTTCATTGTTTTACACCCTGGTGACTTCTTAGCAATGGTAAAAGTCTTCAGTCATGGACAGGAAAATTAGGATAGCACCTTGACCAAGCACATTCAGCACAAAAGCACTGCACAAAAAAACAAAGCAGGTCCTATTATCTTGAACATCTGCAGTTTGTTAAAATGTATATACATCTATACSTATAAAAATACACTTTTATTTATACTTATGTAGCACATGATTAATCACAGGGTCAAACACTGAAGGAAGATAGGGAGAATGGTTAGGATTAGTTTCCTCAGCTTTCATGCCTTTAAATCAAAACTGGCCATTCTTCTGCAAATTACATATGGACTGAGGGCGAGAGAAGTGAAATTTTGTGGCCTGTGATTTAAAGCAAGTCAGAATTAAGGTCCCTTTCAGCCTTAACACCTATGAGTCTTTCAGTGCACTCATGGATACACAGAAACAATTGAGGCCCTGTTGAAGCTGGAGGATGTTTCTTGCAGCATAATTTGACAACCTCAGTAAGCGAAGTGGCACACTGTTTTTTGGAGTGAAGCCTGGAGGAGGAGGAAACGYCGGTCCTCAGAGAGGAATACCTACCATGGGATGCACGGCCAAGAGCAACAGCTTCTGGCCCTTCCTCTTCTCACTGTTTATTGCTTATTTATTGAACAAACTGTTCAGTTTGTTCTGCTTTTTTAATTAAACGTGGTAAACATTTCAGCATATTTGGTCATTCCTAAATATTTCATCTGAATTGAGGACAATCTCCCAAGGAATACTCATTCAATTTAAAGCTAAGTTATGCAGTGTGTAGCATATGGACTTTTTCCCCTTTTTATCTGACAAGTTTAAAATATTGATGAAAAATGATCTCAATATTTTCATTTTCTGCTGTCAGTACTGCTCAACATATTTATATTTTACTTTTAATCCTTGGATTTTACACGCTTATTTGCATGTGGCAGCTTTCCTTCTAGTTCTCTCAGAGGAACCGCTTCTTAATGAGCTTTTAAAATACTAAATTAATTTTAAAACAAAACAGAAAACCAAAACAGCCTAAGTGCATCAGATAAGCTGAGATCTTTACCCTGCTGATCAATACCTCATTAAAACAAAGCAGTAGATTTTCAATAAAACTTATSTTTACTGAAAAATGACATAGGGATTTTTTGCAGCCTTCTATAATGATAGAAGCTGTTTTGGAGGGAAGGAGAGAAGAATTAAAATCCAGCCAAAGAGCTATCAGCCCTGCCAATCCAAACTAGAGTCTGTTCCAGCACTGGACACAGCCAATTCATCAAAGTAGCACAACTGCCCCCTTCCAATGCTGATAATTCATCCGCCTCGTTGTACAGTGTTGCAGCTAAGTGTGGAGAATAAGGCATTCTTCCCTGGCCACTTGGGTGGAGAACAAGGGTTAAGTAAGCAAATAATGCTCACTTTGTTGTACTGGGACTCATCTGATTTCAGTGACAGCATTTGTCTTGCTGTCCTTTCTCATATGCAGAGTTCCATAAATATAAAGAAGCATTTCTTTCTTTTAATGCTGCTGGCACTATGCCTTTCAGTTTAACAGAAAGACATTGCTTGGGCAAAACAATAAGATATCTTCATTTTCACCCGTGATCAAAGGAAACAGTAAGTGTTGCGATCTGTGAGCTTCTACTTGAATGAGGACCATAAGCTTACAATCTATTCATATCCTAAGAAAAAAAGGAGAGAAGAAAAATCCTTCAATACACCTCAGTTCTTTTCCTTCCTGTGTTAATGGCTGATTGGAAAATACTCTGACGTACATCTACTCAGATTGGTGTCACATGTCAACTGATTTTGAGATGTTCTATTCATCTATCTACAGATGCTGAAATCTGTAACTTGGGTCATACCTAAATCCAATTATAGATTTTAAGTAGTTGCTTCAGAGCACTTCTCAGCATTTAACCAAAAATCATATTAAAAAGTTCACCAAAAAAAGAGAGGCTGAGTCATACATCCACATGAAGAAGTGTTTGTAAGAGAAACCTTAGAAGCTAGGCCTTCCAGTGCCTATTCTTCTCCTAAACAGTAACAGGAAGCCAGCACCCCTTCAAGTGAGCCAGGGCAACTTGAAAATAGGATCACATGAACATCCATCCATACATGGAGAGTTCAGCAGTAGCCACGTGATGGATGTGAAAATGCTTCTGATGCATTTTTGAAGGCTAACACTTCAGCAGTATTCTCAATTGCCTCCTACAAATAACTAGGGCTTTTGGCAGCTACCCAGGGATCCCACAAGWATTTTTGTGGTGGTGCAAGGCTTTTACTCTGGAGATTTTACACTGCTTTTTGGCATTTTGAAAAAGGCAATGGAACAGTAAGCTTTACTTCCAAGAGGACCCTCCTCCTCCTCGAACTTTATATAAACACCACAAGCCAGATGGAGCTGACAAAAAGTATCTAAGTTCAAGTACTGTAGTACTCAAGCGAATCTGGGTACTGCAGTATGTGAAAAAGGGAGCATCAAACCAAAGAGCCTTTACTTGCAGTGCCAGCCCTCAAAGATCACTCCTGCTGCCGAAGTGCTGCTGCTTTGGTAGGATCAGGGCTGTTGCTGACATGCTGGCAGATCTCATGCCATCCAGGGTGCAACTGCATCCCTTGCAACAGCTTATTCACTAGCACTTTTRATCAGCTCAAGCAAGTCATTGTTATCCTGCTAACCATCATGATCTTCATGTGCCCCTGACCAAGTAATAAAATGCTCCTGTTTTTGATTTTCACTCTATGACTAATTTGAACCATTTGTTCAGTGCTGAAAACTGATGAGTCTACCATCTGCTAGTATATTTATTATTTTATTATTTTTTTACACTTCACTGACAGCAAAAGTAGCATAAAAATGCAACAGGACAGAAGGTAACTGGCACTTGATATGATCATTAAATCATAAATAGCTTTGAGCCTCATCATTAGCTCATAATGCTAATGCTGTCCACGGTATGGTGTTCTTCAGGTAAAGCARAAAAAGAATGGGTTATCAACAACCCCCCCATGCTGATATCCTCCTTGCTAATATAGTGACACAAGGCAATGTGATACACATATTTCATTTCCATGCATTCTTACACAATCATTTAGGTGATTCCAAGGAAGTACAGTGTAGAAGCCTTCATGGAGAAAAATCTTTTTTTTTTTTGCCCTCTCATTCACATGTGATCACAGATTCCATTTGTTTTGTTCCTGCAATTTAAAAAATACCCCTAAATTTCTGCCCTTCCTTTGCTGTCTCTCCCACCTTTTGTTTTTGGACACCTTGGTCACTTGCTTGAGCTTTTAGTGAAGAAATAATGACATCAACTTGTCACTTCCCTAGACTCAGCTATCCTTATATCTCATTTCCAAAAACTTCTAAGAGGAATGCTTTACAAGGCTTACAGAACAAAATTCATAGGAAACTCAGGCTTGATTGTAGGCCCACAAGCTGTCCCTGAAAGATTCAGGAAAAGGCTGGATACCTCAGAGAGAGATTCCTAGCAGCTAACACAGGAAAAAGCAGCTACCTGCACTAACCAGTTGCTGGAGGGGTCACGGGCCTAAACATGTGATGCAAGCGAAAAACGTAACCAGAGACTATTAATGGCCTGGAACATCTCCAGAAATCAGATGCTCACATTACCTCTTTTGGGAGATAACGGAACTTCTTAGTGATGATGACCTTGCACGGATGGCTTTTATATTTTATTTCCGTTGGTTTTGTTTGGAGAATAGAGCTTAAACAAAAATTGGGAAACTAAACACCTGGCTGTATTAGGTCTTAAGTTTTCTGTGGCTCAAAGCCTACAAATTCKTAAGTTATATATCCAAATACACATTAGCGGATATTTCATCTGATATTTGATAGGCCTTAGCAGAAGATTCAGATTCAAAAAGGGCCTTCACACTTTGGCTTCTCAGATACCCTTTAATGAGGCACATTGGTGGTTTGCATTACCTGCAAAAGCTCTAACAAAACAAAAGAATAGGAAGCTCGGGACTCTGCAATATATGTGGCTGCCTGCACTCATTTTCTTTCAACTTTTCCAAAATGATCCAGTTCTGAAAATGGATCATATCTCACATACCTTATAATGTCTATAAATCAGAAACTGACAGCTGTTGTTTCATTCAGATCACTCCACTTCTTCAATTCTCTGTTGAAATGCATGAACATGCAACTGCTCTTCAGAGAAACCATAGACGATGTCTTGGTTTTCTGCGAGGAGTGGAAGGGTAGCTGTCTTCCTTAAATAAAATCTGAAACTTGCTAGGACTAACATGCTAATGGAGGATGTAGAACCAACATAATGTTTCCTATTTGAGTCAATTCTCTCTTCTGTGAAAAGTGAAAAAGGTGTTCTTTTCAGGTCAAGCTAGTTAGCATAATTTGAAACAGCCCATCACACTTCTGCAATGTATTAGACAACCACTTTGGAAACTGCTGTTAACAGTGTACCATGGCAACTATCAGAACATAAGCTTAAATATCTTGATCATATCTTAAAATTGAATTAGGGGGTTTTGTTTATAAATGTCACTGTTGGCATTTCTAACAACAAGCTCTTGTTCCTTTTGCCTTTTCACAGCTCAGGGGTACCTAATGACTCCAAACACATAGGCTTTAAAGTGCTTAATGTGCTTGGCTACAGAGGGCCTAGCATATCTGGAGAATTTTTCATCTCAAGTAATCTTCCTAAAAGTTGCACCCACCAATGCAATGCAATATTATGTAGCATCACAAAGCAGCCCATCTGAATCTCCTCACAGTATTACCTCAGTATTACTCAGCTAAATTAATCATACTCTTGGGTATAATTTGATTTCAGTCTGCACTCCCATATTGAGTAGCATCCTATAGAAGGATTCACTCATTTCCTTTACCAAAGACAAGCAGCAAAGACTCTTCCAGTGGATCTTATTCTGTTCGTTGTTCATTAAAATTACATGCCAGGATTTTAAGCTTGGCTTTTTTTGCTTAACTCACAGAAAGCCCTCATCCATGCAAAGTAAGCAATCCTTTGCTCTACAATAAGTTCCAAGTTGTTTGAACATAGTGAATACCAAACTTTAAAAGAAACGAAAACACAACCACTTTGGCAAATGCAATGTGGCAAAAACTTCCTAGCTGAATTGATGCATGCTTGCGAACATAGGTTGTGCTTTTCTTTGAAAATATGGTTCTAACAGTGCATGTTCTGCAAGMTAAACTGGCTACATCTGCCATTCTAACAACAAGTCCCCACTCCTTGCTCTTTTTCACAGTTCAGGGGTACCTAAACACTGCAAACACATGGGCTGAAAATACTCAGCATCCTTAGCTCTAGAGGGCCCTAAAATACCTGGAGAGTTTTTGTCCTAACTCAGTTAGGCACTTTAAGTTAAAAAGCAAAGAATGAATTAGTAACAGCACTTCAAAGTCAAAAACAAAGTAGCATTCAGTAGAATTTAGGACCATAGTGTAGGGTTTACTGGGTCACCATAAGCTTTATGACAAGTTGGGCTATTGCAAATGGGTAATCTACATCCCACTGCATCAATGTCTTGTTATCAGCACTACAGTCAATACTACTTTAGTTCACTGTTCTTAAAAGGCTCTATTTTAAGACACTACTTGACCTGAACTTGTCCACCAAAAAGCAGAACTGAAGTCATACACACACTAACATGACCGCAAAGATGTTCTTTAGCGAAGTACATAGCACAAACTTACAGCCAGGGCAAAGGAAGGTTCAGGTAATTTTATACTCCCCGTTGGTGGCTTGCTCCCTATTGGTTTCCCTAAAAGCTGAAGATGAATCTCCAATCTTGCCTAAGTTATACCTTCTCTGGAATTTTAGCACTGAATGTAATGTCCTCACTGCAGCATATTGCCTCTTTTCCACTGTGCTCCTCACACCTTTCTTTTATGCTTAATAGCCACGATATCTCTTCTATGTGGTATCTCTGCAGATAGGTTTCTGAGTATGCAGTCATGCAGTTTTTTAATTAAGCAGAATGTATAATTTTTCCACACCAGTTCTGTTTCATTCAACCCATACATTAGCTATAAAGTGTACAATATAGAAATATTTTGCTTTATTCTCTGCAGTTTTTATATAAATGAATCTGATGCAGACGCTATTACTGCTTCTTCAATCTTCTTGACAATTATTTCCTCTTACTCAGGAAATACAGTTACAAGACCAGGAAACTTTCTAGAACAGAACAAAAAGACAGCCCCAATTCCCTTCAACATAATCCTAAGGCTAAAGCCAATGAACAGATGGATACTGTGGGGAAGAGCAAAAGTAAGTCTATCTACACCGTAGATGAAAAGWGCAGCAAAAATACCACCCGAGACAGGGCTCTGCTGAAAACAGTGGGACCCATGATGACAYGATACAGCGCCTCTTTGTGCAACTCTTGCCCCAGTCTGCATAGCTCTATCCAGCCCTCCCTTGAGTGCAAAAGTCTGCCCAGCACTGTAACAACATACTATAAGAAAAATCTGTAAATTGGTGCTTGAGGAAGTGATGAGCAGTAAATAAACATGGAACAACACACGGTGAAAAATTGTGCTCTTTTCTCACTCAGTGAATACAGTCCTTCCCAATCAATGAAGGCTTCATCTCACAAGGAGCAAAGAACTTGGGCTCTAATCCATTTACTCTTTTCTCTTGTTTTTAAATACCTGAATGATCACATCAGGATTACTCACATCCTGAGCTTCAAGATATGGACACAGAATTCAAAAATCCCATTCTTGTGACCACTGGGCAAGTATATCAACAGTGTATCATTTCCTAGCTTCTGAATTCTTCAATTTGAAAGCTGCCAGCATTTATCATCTGTGTATTTTAAATGAAATTATGGGGTTCTGGCAACTAATGGAAAGGCCACCCAAAGGAGGATGTGGTGGTTCAAGGCGCTCACAACTGTGGGCACCACAGGTGGTTGGCACATGGACTGTACAGCTACAAATGTTGGTGGCACTGGAAAGGGTAGGCTGTCCAGAGAAGCTGAACTTCTCTCCAGTGTACCAGGGAAGGCAACAATTCAAAGGAGATGATACATGCCTGATAATGAAGACGTTTCCTTCTCTATCAGCCACTCTATGTTGGGCTCTCTACGCTGTCTACTGCACTGCAGTCTGCCTGGCAGTCTGCGAGTGCTGGACTTGACACAGAGGGTGCGTCTTTGCAACCCTTGAAAGCTTACTACAGCAACCTGCAGCAGTGGCTACATGGGGCTGAGTCACAGAGCCACCTAACTGCCAGCCAGCAAACTCAAGATTACCATAGTTACCTCAAATATGGAAATCTGACCTACTGGGTAGAAAAAGAGCAGCCTGTGTTGATCTACGAAGTTACTTTTTCAGTCTGATTCTGAATATGGTATGCAAATAAGTAATACATCTTTGGGAAAAAATACAATCTAGTAGGGATAAATCAGGCCTTGCCTTCTAACTAGAACTTTTAGTTCTAACTAAAACTAACTAAATCTTTTGCCTTTAAGTATTTCTTTTGCATGTAACTGTTGGCAGCTCAATTACCAGTTTTYCTCATTTTCTTCTGTAGTCAGCATAGAAAGGTGGAAGGGGGAAATCACGAAACACTGTGCCAAACCACTGAATCACTGAAAGGTGATTGTGAATCAATATTGGACCTACGCAGTTAACAGTGATTGTGATTTCTAACTGTGCAGATTACACTTACTAGCTGATTCAGGCTTATTCAAAACTCACTTGAAATCAATACAACCACAATGAAAATGAACAGTGGAACAGCCGGCTTCTTTTACACTTCATAGAAGAGAAATGTTTTGATAAAAAATAATAACAAACAGAGCTCATCTTGGATCTTGGTAAGAATATCTGCAAAGTCAAATGTAATGGTAAAAATTACATCATCTGTAATTTTTGTAYCAACTGCTTTACTTCAAACAACAGTAACACAGAAGTGCTATTCTGAGGAGAACTAATCATTATTTTTGTTTTCCATCAGATATACCATTGAGTTCAACAGCTAGCTGGGCATGAACTTTATTAAACCATGTGCCGGTTGCATCAGCTCTAGAAACTCCCTGCCTGTGCTTTGGTGCTATGTGAGTATGTGGGTGCAGACAGAATTTGACCTATAGATAAAATTTTAATAACGCCAATAAAAATAACAGGAAACTGAACTTTGGAGGAATACACAATACTCTGAAAACCTCTACAGGAAATACCACCACTGCTATTCARATTTGGATACTAACAAATTAGCACAGAAATCCACATTTACTGAGCATTTCCAACTTCTGGTGAACACCGCACATTGAGTGCACTGCACTATCTCAGTAATGATGAATACATCACATTTTCTATCTTCCATGAAAAGTCTGGCCCATATCATATGCAAAATTTAAGAAAAAAAGAAAAAGAGAAACATTGAAAATTCAGAGTTGAAGACACTGACTACTCCTTACCTCTATTCCTTCCTTGTTTAAGGCATATTCGTCGAAGTTCAAAATAGCAGTCTTGATAGTCCGTGGAGGGGGCAACACCGTCAAGCCAATATTAATAGCATTGCTTCGTTTTGAGTCCAATACAATGATCTCCTGCCGTTTCCCATCTGCAGCAGTTTTCTTGATAAACAGRAGAATAACAAGAAAATTATTTCTCYAGTCTTTTTTATAAAGAAAAAGTTATTCCTTTCATCAAGGACTTTCCCTAYGCAAGGGTGCTGACACTGAATATAAATCTAGTTCATTTATAATTATTAAAGAAAGAAGAATTCTTCACCACAGACCCCAAACATCCTTGCTGGTGTCAGCATGAGCTGTCAGGATTTAAGCAGAGAGCTGCAATTAGTCTCCACTCATGTGCAAGAGTAAAAGATAAAGCCTGAGAATAAAGCATATCATCCATGTGTTACTGCAAGTCCTGAGAATATCAAAGCTTGAGTCAAAAGTCAGTCCGGAAAAAGCCTGGTGCTGTCTCTACAAGGCTGATTGACAGGAGTGAGGCACTTCCAGGCACTGCTGGAGCTAGCTGCAGCGGGGCACATAGGGCAGCCTGGCAGGGAGAGCAGCGGGATGGCAGAACGGCTCCTGAGCTCGGGTCTCAGTTGGCTGCACAACCTCGCACAGGCCAGTTCACCTCCTTCCCTCATCACCTAGCTGGGAAACGGACGGAGTAATTTTGACCTACCCGTGAGAGCTCTCTCCCGTGCCAGCCACCCACCCGGGGCGCTGACACAGGAGCTTGGGGACCCTCCTGGAGAGGCCGGCACAGCTTTCTGCTCTCCGACTGCCGAAGGAAAAGTGTTCTCCTACCGCTTATTACTCACGGTATTTTAGTCAAGCCCATCACAGAGGCAGAATAACTTTAACCCACTTACTTTTTTTTTTTTTTTTTTTTTTTTGCATTCTTTGAGAGGAAACATTATCTTCAGGTCTTACCTCCAGTAAAAACAACAGCATAAATAATGAAGAAAGTGCAAAGAACTAACAACATATGCTTTAAATTTTATTCTTGAAAAAAACAAGAAATGTCTTCCTCTCTCCACATTCTTAGGTGCTAAAATGCATACCAATTAGGCAAGGTGATTTTAAAAGTATTTATATGGAATAAATGCAGAGTGGAATGTAGTTTTTACTTTTATTTTAGAGCATGCCTTTTATTTTGTCATTGCACTGTGCTAGGTGTCTCTTCGGGAAGAAAACACAAAACCCATGTGGCTGAAAGAGGACTCTGCTCCACATACATTGGAGGGCAGAAGGAGAGAGAAAGTGAGAGTGTACAATGGCACCCAGCTGCAAATGTGACTTCCCCCCCTCTTTTTTCATATATATAAACTTTAGAAATACATATTTTTTTCTCTCCTTTGTCCAACGACAGGAACAGGCAAAGGAATGCTGTCCAACGTAGAGGAAAGGCCAACACATTTATAGAGGTGAGCACGCACATGGTTTGTTATCTGCAAACCTGGATATCAGTACAGCACAGGCAGCAGGGATGTGACCGTGGCCTCCTCACAGAGCCTGTTGCCGAGATCGGGGTTAGTGGCTCTGGCAGCAGCCTCGGCACAGATGCACCTCACAGGGGTGGAGAGGAACTGAAGCATCTCGGTTTGCACACTGCTGAGTGGCAGCCCACAGGAATTATCCACGCTGACTGCAGCAGCAGCAGCGTCTCTTGCATCTCTGGTGGATTTGGGGGAAGCCTGGGAGCAGACCCTCCCTGCCCCAGTCTCAAACCCTGTTCGGGACTGCTTCTCAGACCATGAAGCTTTGCTCTGCCACTTGCTTTGGGTCCCTGCCACAGCAACCATTGAATCAGAAACAACTCTACTGCCAGGTCTACAGGCTGCTTCTACATTGGAAGACGTATCTCAATTAATAGATACAATGATTTTTATTGAAGTATCTCTAGCTGTTAGTCAGCCCGGAATATGAATGCAGTTATATCATTATAAAGATGCCTTCTCCTGGCATAATTCAGTTCTCCACATGCCTGYGAATTGGCATACTGACCAGTATTAACAGGGCTGCACAGCAAGTGTGGCACTGGAACACTTCCATCACACTGATATGATTAATACCATGTGATACAATTCCTGTATGTAGATGAGACTGAAATCAAATGCAGGAGCTGGGCACTTCCACACATGCATAATCTTTGAAAGTAACAAGCAGTTCTTTTTCTTTCCTTTTTTTTTTTTAATTAATTTTAAAAGAAACAACTTTGTCTTGCAGTAAACAGGATAAATTTTAGGAGACCAAAAGTGACATTCATTCTCAATTCTTATACCTCTGCTTTGTCAGAATAGCTTTCTTCTTGGCACCTTCAAAAGCATCCCTGAACCCTTCTTGAACTTTCCTTTGAGTAACAGATTCTTCTTTTTAACTGGGAGCTAACTGAAGGATCTGAGATACAGCCTTTCCTTTAAAGCAGTCATTTTTACTTACAGGGTCATTAATCATTTTTTCAGGACCACACTTAGTGGCCAAGACCACATAAAAACAAGTGGGGTTCACCAGAGACCACTTCCTCTTTAGTCTCTATCACACTAAGCCTTTTTTAAACCACCACTTTTTACCTTGTACTTCACAGCACAGAATTACACAGCTCCAAAGAATTTATGCAGAAGGGAAAAAGCTCAGGGAAAGGAGTTAAATTTAGGCTTCCCACATGCGGTATGGCTAAGTAAGCCTCAGATCTGTAGCTCTGTTTTTAGGTTCCTAAGTTTGACAAAAGAGACATAGTCATTTAAGGGACATATGATGCTAACCACTGGGTTGACTGTGACTACAACAGTGCTCTGTCTCCTTTACGAGGGGTTATGAAAGACAGACAAGTTGTCGATGGGATGTAAGCATGYAGGTATTTTCTAGAGGTATATCTGCATATTGGGTAAAAACACTTGGGTAACTAATTCTTTTCAAAAAGGGGGTCAGAAGAGATTTAAATCCATTCTGGGGAAGCCTGAGATACAAAGAAATCTTTTCCAAATGAACAAAAGGAGGACAAAAAGAGAGATTTTACTACTTTAAACTTCATTACCCTACCACCATTAGGATTTTTTTTTTTTTTTTTTTTTTNTTTTCCAAATGAACAAAAGGAGGACAAAAAGAGAGATTTTACTACTTTAAACTTCATTACCCTACCATTAGTTTTTTTTGTTGTTGTTGTTGTTGTTTTTTGTTTTTTTTTTTTTTAACTGCAATGGAGTTGCACATGTGTTAGTGCCTGGCTATTAAAAGAAAGTACAACTATTAGCTTTATTATAATCCTAGGTGACCTCAAACTATGTTTTATTAACTCATTAACAGAAAATGACTTCAGACAGTTGAAGAAAGAGTGCACTTGAGTCTACATATTGATGTGTCAATATATAGCATACACCCTTATGTGCTGAATATTATAGGATTAAATATAAACATAAAATTAAAATACAAAAAACAAATATATCAGGTGCTATAATTTGTCGGAAACAATCATTTCTGCAATGTGTTAACGACTGCAGTGTATTTATATCTCTATATGATCTAAATGGCCAGATTCTGTTGCTTTTATGAAGMCTGTGTAGTTCAAATAGGCTAGTATTGCAAAAAGTAAACAGTATCAGAGAGAGTGRTCTCTGGTGTGATGAGCAGATAGTCTAAAATACAGCCCTTTGCTTTAAATTAATGCTGTGAGCAACATAATTTAAGTTGCTTTCTCAAAGATCATATAAACAAATATGTTCCTTAATTTTTCATTCCTAATAGTTTTTTACACCTGTGGGCACATAATGGATCCCTACATCCCCCACAAGGTAAGGATGAATCAGCAAAAACTATTTTTAAATGACACACAGAACCTCATAGATGGCAGAAGCGTTGAACAGTAACATTTGATACCAAAGAGCATGCTTGTTTTCATTTTCCGTCACAGAAACATAAACACTTGGAAGTACTTTGCCAAAATGCCTGCATTGTTTGGCAGAGGGAGAAGGAAAGAAATTCTGGACTGGCTTACAGGGGATACCTGATCACTTTTTCTGTTTACTAATGAGTTGTCATAGCCCTCTAATCCAGAAAACAGACTTTCTGCAACAGAAATCAATGATCTAAGTTAATCAATGAGCTCATCAATGAGTGAGTTGTCTAGTGGTGCATATTTTCCTAAAATCAAGAACTCCTTACCCAAGACTCCCATATTACATCCCACAATTTAAAACCCACTGCATTTTATTGCAGTCTATTGTGTTTAATGAAAAACTTCTCATGAGCCAGGAAGTAGCTGTTTATAGCTGTGTGTTGTGGAAATCACAGTGAAGGATTAGAAACTGGAGTAAAATTGGTTACAGCTGTATGAAAGAGCAAATGCAAAGACAGAGCCAAAAACCCCCCATATCCTGACTTCTCTTTTCCTTTCATCCTTCTGGACTATTCCTTTTCCATGCACCTGCTTGCATCTACTGCTACGAAATCTGGAGAACTGACTTTTGATTTGTTGCTCTGTGCTCTTTATTCAGCTGAACTAACTGAGCTGTGAGTCAGACTTTATGATATTATAGAATAAACCTGTTTTGGATTGCAGCCACTGGACACGAGAAACTAGACACAACGGGGAATGTTCTCCCTGGAAAGAAACCAAGCAGTCTGGAAAAACCAAGAGCTGTCCTAATTTGAGTGCAATCTTCATACCAAACCTCAAGTCTTTTACAGATTCAGCGGTCTGCTTAATTATTCCCATTCTTACTTGATGTAAAGACCATCTCCTGCCCTGGAATACTTGCTGGTATTCACCAAAAACGTGCAGGAGTCTCAGAAGCCTGTATAGACTTCCACTACAATAATTCTCAAGTCATCATTGTCTTCTGTACAGAGACAATGATATTTCTATGTCTGTGTTATGGAGAGGGTGGAAAGAAAGCCAAAAGTATAATGCCTCACGCAGAGAGCGGTATTAGTCTCCAAGAGGAAAGCAGTCACCTAAATCATTCCTCAGACTTGCACTGATTTCAAAGAAACCTGCTCACTCATCTTTCAGCCAGAAACCAAAAGCTGTGCCAAAGCGTCAGGCAGCCCTTGCAGGTTTGGGAAGCAAGTGTGAGAGGAAAAAGGTGGCCAAAGGTAGTTTGGAAACATGCATGGTAAAAGACTGGAAAAATAAATAAGTCAAAATTTAAACAATCTATCATTTTAATCAAAATTTCTGGTAAGAATAAAAGATTAGGCCAGACTGATCCATTACGATATTGGCATTTAGACACAGCTGAAGTTTGGAAATGGCAAATATGTCATAAGTCCATATTCAATTCAAGGAATTAAGTGTTTTATGGATCTAAGAAAACTTTCTCATTTCTTCCATCTATGAACCATCTGTGGCAGACTTGTATTTATGGGGAGAGAGATGAGGAGGAGTAAAATGCCACAGTGTCACCAACATTCCTTCCTCAGCAAAGAAAGAATTAGAGAGCAAGAAATTAATTTTAACATCTGCCAAATGAACTATCAGTTGAATGTGTTTTTAAAGCTGCTATGCCATACATTTCAGACCTATATACAACACATGTCTGAAAACAGTTTCTGCATCTCAGAAAATTCAGCTTAAGAACAGAGAGTAGGTGGGATCTACGTGGTTCATGTATATATAGATCTATTGTTTGCTTAATGCATGGTTAAATTGTTCAAATTGTGATGTTTCTACTTGGCTGAGAAGATCAAGACTGACCATCAGAAAGTTTTGAGTAAATAGCCTGGACAAGTGAAATGAAGAGATGCTGTCATGAGACATCTGTCCTTCCTGGATTATGAGCAACCAATAATACATAGAATACATAGTAATTTACACCAGCAGAAGAAAAGTAGAATATTCAAGCTACTGACTGATTTTTATGCCACCATAAAGCATGTAGGCCTACATATAAAACATACAAGAGATTTATTTTTTTTATTTTAAAGAGTAGTGATGTTCTAGGGCATCTTTTACTACCATTTTAATTGGGAAAGAACACAGTTTCTTTCATATCACTTGTTCTGCTTACATTAGAAGAAAGATGGCTTATGCAGCAATGATAAATAAAAGTTCTGGCTAATAACTTTAAAACCAACTTCAAAGTCCTACTAATCTTAAATATAAGAGAACTGACTTTATTGCTGTCCCCAGCCTTTGGCRATTTATTGTATAACACTGCTCCTAAGGAGTAAGAAATTCCTAGCAATAGAGATATTTCRTGTGCCAGCTTCTATCCAAAATTTTGGATAGTTCAAACGCCCAAGCTAAGGATTTAAAATATGTCTGTTCACCAGTTAAAAAAGAAAAAGGAAAAAAAATCTCCTGTAGCATGTTTAAATGTAAATTGATCCAGCTGACAAACCAATTTTTTAGATTCATGTACACATGCAGCCTTTTTTTTTGGTAGAACCAGTCTGATATTCTAACCTTTTACATAATTCCTAGAGTGATTAGGAAAATATTACCAAGTGAAGAACTGTCAGATATACAGATATGAATCATCATGCTGTGACCTTTACTTAGCAGAAAATATTTCAGACTTCAACACCTAGTTTGGCACTCAAGTTTGAGCATGCTAATGTAAAATGTTGGTATTCCCCAGTCGAAATGATATCCAAAACTGGTAAACATGAGGCAGGAGGGCAGCATGGCGTGTACTTATGGCAGGTACATGCTGCTGGGCTCATCTCCCAAATTCAGGTCATGGAATATCTTCTGTCATAGACCAAGCTAGAAACACATCCAGTAATTTCCACTGTTGTCATATAAACAATATAAATCATCTAAATCTAAGTCAAAGTTAATATCAATATAATAGCAAAATAATAGGAATATGAGCTGTACCTTTGTGACAGGCAGTTCCTTGGACTTAGACTCAAAGAGATGCTCCAGTTTGGAAGTGTCCACTTTAATGGGTTCCAGTTTCGACCACAGGAATTCTCTGCAGCGTTTGTTGTTTTTACACTGCCACTCAAATGGCCGTACCTCATTCCAAAACAGACGGATGGTTTTCTTCTTCTTTATGAATGCTGGCTGACCCCTAGAAACCTGGGGTGACCCTAAACCCTGAGGAGTACTGAACAGTGGAGGAGGAGCCAATAAATTAGCAGAGGGTGGAGGTGGAGGCGGACATCCAAATAGTGGGGGAGGTGGTGGAGGTGGCATACCCAGAAAAGAAGGTGGAGGAGGAGGAGGGGGAACAAGGGAGTCCCCAGGACCCATATCCATGTCCAACACATCTACATCATCCTCCTCCCCCAAGTCTGTAAAATCCATGTCTTTGATTTTAAGTTCTCTAGGATTAGCCATTAGCTGATCCCAAATGTAGTCAGATTCCTTCTTTGGCTGTGCTGGTGTTTTCTCAGGGACCTGTTCACCAATTTCATCTTCAGACAAGGCTGTCCCCTTGGCCAGCTCACCACTGTTGAATTTTTCTGCAAAGGCTTTCACGCTGCCTTGGTTGTCCAGGTTTCCAATCTCCATCTTTTTGACACTTTCATCTTTGGCCTGCTTAGTGGCCTGAAGGATAGAGATCCTACTAGCTAGACTAGTGAGTGACTCCTCGTTTTCCTCCGTCTCCTTCTTTTCCTCCTTCGCCTCCAGCTCCTTCTCCTCTTCATCCTTGGGTTTTTTGTTATGCGCATACAACATGTCCAGCATAAACCGCTTGTTGTTGAGAATGTTGCTGCACTGCTCATTCACATCAGCATCCTGAATGGGCTGTGACCACGGACCTGTAATCATACATACACACACACAGATGGGAACAGTCAAGGGGAGAGAGCCCCAGAGCATCAAGAATATTTCCCACCTCATGGGAAAAATTTCTGGGAATACATTCACTATTAGTCTGGCACTGGGAAAGCAACAGTTTGGGGTTCTGAAATAAGTGACCGTGCTGATATTCAGCCCAGTCTTGGTGGGCTGGGAATACTTCTTGAAGGTATGAGAGCAAAGAGTGATCAGTGTAGGTCAGGAGGCACTAATTAACTGTCAGAATTTCAAGGCTGAGGTTTCTTCTGAAATCTATCAGATTTTACTTTGTATTTACAATCTCAGCTCATTTTATAGGGTGCTTAAATACTTAGAACCTGTAATTATCCAAAATAGGGATTATATATCACAACAACAGTCACAAAATAGGCTTCAGCGGCCCTCTWAACRTGGCCAGAAACTGGAACTAACCCARGAAGAAGATTTTCCCTGCCTCATTTCAAGGTCCATCCAGAACTGCTTCTTCCTTCCTCATCCACCTTACTGGCTGCAAGAGCAGCTTTCCCCTCTGGCTGTTCTTCAAACCTCCCAGTTGAGTACTAGGGCCACCTTCACAACACTGGTCACTTGCATCACAGAGTAGACTGCATACACATGGCAAAACTCTAAGGATAACTCTCAGTGATTGTAAGTGTAAGTTAGCTTTCTAAAGTTACTCCTAGGAATACAAGCACCTAACTAGAAGAAATCTACTGATTTTTGAAAATGCTGCTCATCATCCGCTGTCATCTTCCCTGGATTATATGATGGAACTGAAATGTAATGGCCTTCTTCCTACATCGTGTTCATTTAACATGTCACTGTAATGAAGCTTCATTTTTCTGGCTACTACTCTTTCCAGTGATAATCTATAAATAATACTGCTTGGTGAGACAGCACCATAAATAACAAACTACTGCAGCCTAACTGTAAAAATAAATTATGCAACATTTTTAGACTACATTTCCCTGAATATAATACTACTAAAGAATGTAGAAAATGTGCCAAAAAAATGGTACTTCTTTTTCCAATGGGCACCAAATTAAGTGAGTAAACATGGCATCTTCATCCACAGGATTGCTTTCTCACCAGGATTTGTCACCTAGCTGTCTCTGATGTAATTTCACTAGACAACATGATCTCCTTCCCCATGCTATGGCTTTCACCAGCTTAATGCCCCCAGAGGGTTGCCCCTTCCTTGCAGCTGCTCCTTCAGAGTTGTCCAAGATTGCTCCCAGGATCTCTTTTATAAATGCCACATGACTTGCCCTCTGTTTTCACCAGCTGGCATCCTCCAGAATTTCATCCCTTTCCGAAACTTCACATGAAAAATTCCCCCAGACATGGTCTCTAATTTGGGCTCCCAAGTCTGTCCCCACAATCCAAGACGACTGCTCTGAAGCCTTGGTGCCCTTTTCCTGCCCCCTCTCCACAGATAAAGCTGTGACATGCCATTAGAAAAGAAAGAATTGAAGGAAGCAGAGTTCAGCAGGAAGGCTAATGAAGGATGGACATGGGCCAAAGGTTTTACTCCTGTGTCCTCAATGCAGCTGGGCAGAAACACCGTGCCACCTCAGAAATGGCAAACTGCTTGYTGGGAATCTAAGAGGTGCTGCAGAAAACACTCTCTCATTTGCTTTCTAGATTGCAAACTATTCACTGCATGAGACCTCCCTACACAGCACAACCTAGTAAGTCTTTGTTCTACCGGCAACGTATGTCAATTTTAAGAAGCTGATTTTTCAATAGCTATAATATATTTCTAAGTTATCAGAAGTTAACAAAATTAAAGTTAACATTTCTAAGTTAACAAAAAGTACATAAGCAATTGTTTGAATGAAAGGATAAATTGGTGACAGACAAGATTATAGGGAAATTTTTTGTACTCTTATTTCCACTTGACTACACCACTGTGTAATGACATCCTTCATCTGTCCTACCCACAATGCCTTTCCTACCTATATATTCATCTACTTTATTTAACAGCACARTAGTATTTTAAGTGCCACATTTTAGCGTAGCTTTGGCACTGACTGAAAAGAAGATAGCTCTTAACTTTAGAACAAAATTAATTTAATGCTTCCTAGAAAATAGTGATAGGGTTTGAACATGAACATGACAATCTAACAGTTCGTTGCTAAAAGGCAATGTGATTCAGAGCCCCATCTTTTTCTTCTGGGAAGAACAARACTGTATATCACAATTTGAAAAGTTTTTGTTTTCTAATCTAGAATTTAGCAAACTTAAGACAATGCACTCCACTGTTCAGTCCTGTGCAGACTTGGAAATCAATTGCCCTAATCACATTACAGTTCTTTACTTCTGTAAAGAAAGTAAAAAAGGGCAATTAATCAACAAAGGTCAAAATCTGCCTTTCAGTCCCTGCCTGGGCTGCCTGACAAGCTCTGGTTTCCTTCTCTCTTTGCAGCAAACTAGTTCATAGGGTATTTACCTGGATTGGCCACACTTCACACGCTCCTGGATGCATATCTAATCAGAACCACTGATCACTATAGGACTGTCCTTTTCCAGACCATGTATAAGTTTATTTGTTTCTTGTGGCTCCCCTACATAAGTTAAGGATGGTCATAGCCCAGACCTACAATCAGTGTACTGCTCCTTTGTATCTCTCTGTCTTCTGAAGCCTGATCAAGACAGGAAAAACTCAGAGAAAGAAAAAAATATCTCACCCTTCCTTTCCTTTCCTGTTGCTTTAATAGTAAGTTAGGAGTAAATGCATGGAAAAGAGTTTTGGAATCTCATGACAATTTGTATCAGGGCCTCTCATCTTGTTGTTTGATGTGTAGAAAACCTAAATAAATTCTCTGGAAGCTAGAGATACAATCCGCTGCAACACCACGTTTAAGCAGTTAACATGCCGATCTTGAGTGAAAAAATAGTCTCAGTTTAAAGGAAACCTAATTTCATCAAAGCCTTACTGCCCTTCCAAACACAAAACCCTACCAAAGACTGCATTTCCAAGCAGAGAAGAGGCAAGGATTTGGCTACGGTGAAGGAATTATTAGTGATGGGCACAAAGGGTTTATTTGCTAATTAAGTTAATACAGTTGCTAATTTAACATTTTTTCCCACAGGAAAGCCTTCATTATTGAAAAAAACTTCACTTTACCAGTTTCATTGTCACTGGTTAATTTGTCCTCTCTCTCTTCCCTCTCTAAAGTGCTGCTTGCTGAGGATATGCTGGATGCAGAGCAGTTGTCTTTTTCATTCACTTCCTCATTCTGCCTCTCTTTTTCACTGAGTATTGCACTTTCTTCTGGCTCTCTCTCTGGTCCTTGCTCCACCTCACTCTCTGGTCCCACCTCTGTAGCCTCTACTTGCTTGGGTGTCTCCGCTCCCTGCTCGGCCTCAGCCTCAGCCTCCTGTTCTGGTTCTGTCTCTGTTTCTGCTTCGGGCTCAGGTTCACTGGCACTCACTGGCAGAGAGAACAACGGGAGAAAGAGATTCACTTAGCAATGGCATCTTGCAAGGCTCACCCGCCTAAACGAGAACGGTGTGGAAAAGCGTACGAGTGCCATGCGAAAAGAAAAAGCGAGTCCATGACATGCATAATTTTCTGAGCAAGAGGCTGGTGAACGTTGGGCGATGACAACGTTACATCTAGGAGCGGCCTGGCAAACTCCCTGGCTCAGAGTCTGGAGCCGGGCAGCTGTTCTTTATGCATACTTCCACAGCTGGAGTATTGGATTCACATACAAATCCGAACCACTAGAAAATGGGCATCCAGTCTGAGTATGACATTGAAAACTCAGTGCCCAGACAGATTCAGGAAGGAAGAGATCTTATTAAAAGCAAATAGTAGTGATATTTTGGCTCTTAGTTGAATATTATCTGTTTTCTGAAGGAATTTTTAGGGAGCCTTTGTTTTTCATCTGACGAAGAACACTTCAACAAAAAAATAAAAGTATTAGTTTTATTAACACAGTTAAATGGCACAGTCTGGAAATGGCACTGTCACACATTTGGCTGACAAAAAACATATGTTTCTGTGTGCATATTTGTTTCAGAACAACCACATCAAACTGAACAGTTTCCAACTGCTTGGCATATTTCAATTGGTCAGCATATGGCACACATTTAGGGTTTGTTTTTTAATCAGTTGGCACACGGCAAATGCTGTTGATGGTAAACTTGGTTTCCTCTCCCCTGCTCCATCACTGATAGTGAAATTCAGTCATTCTACTTTTGAGTTTTTAGCCAAATCAGAAGATTTTCACATGCAAATATTCTCTGCATGCTGCAAGGAAACTGGAGAGCATTCACACATATTCACATCAAGCAGCTCACAATGCTCTGAAAACTGAAATGGCCATGCAATAGTGATGAAAATGGACATGCATATTAGTTCTGCATACTCCTGAAATCCCCTTTGCATTAAATCTTGTGCAAGAAGGCTGAACTGCAATGACCAAGTCATATTAGTTTCTTCCCTTTGTTAACTGCTTTTCATTACGATGCTGCCAAATACGCTTCTGGACTTGTCTCGGTAATTGGATCTCATGATATATGAGGAGACTTTCTTTGAGAACTAAATGAATCTTTGAAGGAGAATGCATCATGCAATCTAAGCATTTTGGTCCTCTGGGAGTAGGAAAATAGATTTTAGCACAATTTAGATTACGCTAGATTTATCCTGAGAAAGTATAAGCCTAAACAATGAAGGTCAAAGTATCTTCCTAAGACTGTTTCACGTTGAGAGTCTATTCCACTTCCTGACACACACAAAAAGTAAAGATGTCTAACAACGCCTGTCACAATAACACACTTAAGGTTTAAACTAGCTCTCAGTAACATGCTTTCATTACTATACCATTTCCTGCTTCATTTTATGTCATTTAAGGGCACAAAATTACAGGTAATTTTTTGCCACTGATTTCATTTGAACTATGTTCTACATTTTCACCAAGTGATTTTAAATGTCTAGTTAAATAACTAGATATGCATATATAAAAATTTTCAGACGTGTATACATATATGCTTTTTACATATGTATATATTTATATCTATATAAAACGTACATGTAATATGTAAAATACATAGTCCATGCACACTCAAACCTCCTTGAGATTTTAAGATTCCCAATTTAGGAGCTTACCTTTCTTGCTCTTCTACAAACAGAGTATTTAAAAGTCTATGATTAGATAAGTGAATGGTTCTGTGGCTCTTATCACCCTAAATGTATCCCACTTCTGACTATACTCTATTTGAGTACCGCCTATGAGAGAATCAAAATTATAGAAAGGGAACAAGAAGGTGGAAGACACTGTGAATCACTGTGCTGTGTTTCTGACCRCAGCTGTCAGTGGTATGGTATAGTGGCATAGTATGACAGTATGTTTAAAGTCAAGCCAACACTGGAATAGAACTGCCACAGCCTTAGGTATCCTTCAGGAGATCACAGAATCACAGAAAGGTTGAGGTTGGGAGAGATCTCTGGAGATCATCTAGTCCAACCCCCGTGATCAAGCAGGGTCACCTACAGCACATTAGACAGGATCATTAGGTAGGTTTTGTGTATCTTCAGAGGAGGAGACTCCACAGCCTCTCTGGGCAACCTGTTCCAGTGCTCTGTCACTCTCACAAGAAAGAAATTCCTCCTCATATTCAGGTGGAACTTCCTGTGCTTCAGTAAGTGCCCATTGCCTCTTGTCCTATCGCATGGCATTACTGAAAAGAGTTTTTGGCCAAATAACTAGAGTGAGCGAAGCCCAATAGCTCTTGCCTCAAAAAGTCGTTCAGAGATCAAATCTGTCAAATACTGTTGAGAGAATAAACCCAGCAAGCTAGCCATACGTGTATCCCTTGCAGTGCCATGTAATAAACTGGGTTAATACTGGTAAGAACTTCTAAAGATGTTAAAAAAATTACATTGGATTGTTGCTAATGACCTCTTTTGAAAGGTCATCAATATTTCAGGCCAGTATTTACTGGATTAATTTTCACATCAGACAAAACCCTATTGTAAGTGACAACCTTGCAGGTGGCAACAGAATTAGGTAACAGATCAGTTCAGTCTTTATTCAGTCTTCCTGATGATGAAGAGTGGGAAAACTCAGGGAAGTAAGGGTGGTCATATCATAAAGCAATGGCAAAAAAGGTGTTTGATATCTTCTGAGAATTAATGGTGATGCCATTATGAACAATATATGCTTTTAAAATCATAATGCAATTCTCACATGCATATACTTCTCATTAAAACCTGAGCTGAGCTTGCCAAATTCAATAATACAGGTAATTTCTTTTTGCTTTTGTACACTATTTTTCATAATTCTCTCAAAGGTCTTTTTTTTTGGTTAATTAAAACAGATGTGAGATACTTTCTTTAAATGAACAGAAGTTTTATTTGCAATTGGATTCATCAAGAGGAGAAAAACTGAACATGGCTTTAAAGACTAGTTTTTCTATCATGCCCATTTCTTTTTCTGCCAGAGCTTAATCTCTAAATATATATTATCAGAAAAAAGAAAAGTGAAGACTTCTTGAATGAATGAAATCTCCCAAAGCAGCTCTGTAACCTCACTAAGAGGATGGTAACTTCTCATTGAACGTGTACAGATTTTTTTGTTTGTTTGTTTAGAAGGTATAAAAGGGCAAAAAGTCTTATGTGTCTCTAAAATTTTTCAAGAAACCACATTTCTTAACCTTAAAGTTGCCAGTGAGGTTCAGGACTCTAAATTCATGTACCTCTTCTGCACAGTTTGAAGCATTTTTCTTCCTAATGAACACCTGATGGAGAACATTCACCACCAACCACTTCACTATAATACCCACATCTAGTGCTTCCTCAACATGATGTCCCTTCTTTTTAACRCTCACTCAGTGTCATCTGCTCTCTCTCCCTAACCTGCATCCTGGGATCTTGCCACATTGCAACAGTGGCTGGTGAGAAGCTTCAGACCAGGTTCTGCTTCTTCCTATGGCACAGACAGGGAGATGGGCTAACTGCACTCTTCTTAATACTACGATGCTTACGTATACCTGCAGTTTGAAAGAGAAGACATCAATGTGCATACAAATGCACAGGAACGGAGGAAAGGAGGAACTTTCTTCATGGCTCTTCTAAGAGGCGAAAGATAAACAAGTAGCAGGCTCTATTTTTTATTTTCCAATAAGGTCCTAATCCTGCTATATTGCCACTGCCTGATAAACTCTGCTTTTTTCAGAATAGGCAAAGCTGACTCATTATAGTTGCCCACAGTCTATGTTTGATGAACTCTGTAATTTTGGCTTTTTTTCTTACTAGGTCTTTCTGCTGTTTATCACCTACCAAAAGTCATGGTGATTGGGGAAAACCACTTCTGACTGCAGAAAGACTAATTCATCTTTAAGACAGGAGGAGGATTTGGGGAATGACAGGCTGGTCAGCCTTGCCTCAGTGCCTGAAAAACTCATGAAGCACATACACCTGGAATCCATTTCTAGAATGTGAAGAACAATATAGTCAGAAACAGTCAACACAGATTTACCAAGAGCCAGTCATGCTTGACTGACCTTTTGATGTCAACATCCATAGCAATCGAAGACGTATGTATGGGTTGGATGATCCAACTGCTGGATGGTTAAAAGTTATCTGTGCCACTAAGCTCAATAATCAATGGCTCAGTATCCACACAGTAGCTGGTAACAAGCAAAGTACCCAACAGCTGACACAGAGGCTGATATTGTTCAATCTCTTCATTAACCACATGGATGATGAGACAGAACCCACCATCAGCAAACTTGTGGTCCATTCTAAATTGGGTATGGCAGCAGAATCACAGAATGGTTGGAGTTTCAATCCAGAAAGGAGAAATTTGAGGACTGGGCAAAAGTTCAGTAAGGTGAAGTGCAAAGTTCTGCACGTGGGGTGGACCAGGAGGACAGAGTGAACACCAGACTAAGTGACAGCCAAGAGTGTACTGTCATCGCAGAAAAGGCAAACTGTATACTAGGCTACATTAGAAGTACAACTAGGAATTCAAAAGAAGTTTGCTTAGTGATAATGAGCCTACACTTGGAATATTGTGTCCTTTTTTGGTCCCTGCCTTCTTCTTGAATGAGACTGAGAAACTGGAGAGGCTCCAGCAGATGCTACCAAGATGGTCAGGGGTGTAGAGCACATGTCGTACAAGTAAACGCTGAGGGAGCTGGCTTTGTTCAGCGTGGCTAACAGGAGAAGGATGTAATAGCAGCTTAGACATGCTTAAGGAAAGGTACAAAGGCAGAACTCTTCTCAGGAGTGGCAGGTAATATAACAGGAGCAATGGCCATAACTTTCTCTTTGGGAGGTTAAGACTGGACATTAGGAAAAACTTCCTAACTAGATGGGTAGAGTAGCATTAGAACAGGCTGTCCACAGATACARTGAAATCTCATGTTCTGAGGTTTCCAAGACTTGGTCAGCTAAAGTCATAGACAACCTGACCTTACACTGCTAAAAGTCCTCTACTGAGCAAGACGTTAGACTGACAAACAGGCTAGTCCCCTCCAAACAATATGGCTCTGATCTTTTGATGCTATACAGGGATGTGGAAGGAAATGGCTTTTCTTTCAATACTCAACTGTTAAAGAACTCTGAATTGGCCACAGGATGTGTTATCCTTAACACCTGCTGATAAGACCTCAACTCTTCAGCCCTATAGGCTCTCAGAGAGAACAAACATCCTTCCAGGTATGTACTCTAATTCTTTTTCAAGATAATAATCTAGGTAACCTCATGGCTATCTGCCTTCTCTGATCTCTGTTTGGAGCTGGGAGGTACACTTAGTAAGTGTCTCTGAGGATACACAAGATAAGTCTGAGTAAGTCCATTTCTATCCAATTCCTCCTGGTGCAATTGTTTAGAAACAGCCTGAAATGTTCGTTGGAATCTTCCTTCAGCTGTTCCAGCAGAGCACATTCCTCTTGCCATGAAGTCAGCAAGACTGTTTCTCTCTCTCTTTCTCCTTCAGCTAAGCCTTTTCTCCTCACCTGATACAACGGTAAAGACTGGCATAGAACACAGATTACCATCTCTTTCTTCCTCAGTTCAGAAAAGATCTTACTTTGTCCCCCCCGCAAGCTTCTCCTCTATATTTCTGTACAGTTCCTGTACAGGCTGTATAACTGTGGCTGCAATGGTCTCATGGTTCTCTCCATTCTCTAGTGCCTCTCCATCTGCTGAGAGGCTTTCAACTAGTCATACTTCAAGCAGTCTTTGAGTCTTGCTCAGCTAATGATATGTGGCAAAGGTTTCTTACTGTCTGTAAGGCACACTTAGGTTGACCTGGTTACTTCCTCAAGTAGTACATAAAGCTGTTCCTCTCAGAGAAGAGTTCATCTCAGATTCCTTTGTGAATTGACTTCAGAGACATCTCAGCTTATTGTTGCTCTCCTTTACTGCACATGTGTAGTTCATAAAATATTCTCCAATGAAATTACAAAAGAGGAAAGAGGTGCTCTGAAAAAAATATTAAGTTCCATTTTACAGTTATGGGACTACCTTCATTTCCTGTAAGTGCCATACCATGAGTTTTACAAGAATAAGTCTTGCAAGACTTGATTACTTTAGTAGAACCAATTGTTCTATATGAGAAAACACTTCAGCACAGTAAGTCTAGATTTCTGTATTTTGTAGAGATACTGAGAACTTTCACAGCATGGTACAAAGTTCCCCAGACAGAACCAATTTTCTTCTTAAGCCCAGTATATACTGGGAGGCCAAAGGATATTGGGAACAAAATATATCTGACTCCTAAAACTAGTTACTGTTTTGCTAGTAAAGGAATACACTTCCCACTTCAGGTTCAGAATACTGGGAGAAACTTATCAGTTAACGCAGTTCTTTTGGGAGATTTGGAAAATCTTAACAAGCACAGAATGAAGCAAGTATTTTCCATTCACTGCTTTATCATTGCTTGGGAAGATGATGACTCCTGTACGTACAGAAACTGACTGGGGTTTGAGTAATCTGGCCTTTGTCTATGGCTCTATTTCTGCCATCCTACAAATGGCTTAAGCAAGCTAGTACCTCAGTTTCTCTGTTTATTAAGTGGGAGTAAGAATATTTCCTGAGAACAGAAATTTGTTTAAAGGAGGTATTAAAGGAGATATTAATTCATTATGGAGCATAAGGAATTCAGACAGTAGGCTAGCAGCCATGGCACAAAATCTTGCACGCAAGTCTGCCAGCTGTTGGGTGAGATCCAATAAACTGGCCACCTCTCCAAAGAAAGAGGGAGCCTGCCCTGCCCACTTGTTGATTATTTCTGATTTGCTTTTAGGCCTGAAGCAGCAGTCCTTACTCATGCAGAACTCTCACTGAAGCAAGATGCTCTGGTGCAGTCCTGCCCATCTGTCTGCATTTGCCCATGGCTAGATTTGTGCCCTACCCTGCCCCATCCATATGTTCTCTGCCTGCAATTCATTTGGTGAGCTTCCAGGTGCTGCCCTCTGATTTTGCCAGTAGAAGTGTCCTGCCTACCCACATGCTGATTGCTTCACCATACTCAGACAGCCTGATGTTGCCCTGTACACCTGCTCTCAATTTATTCTCCAAATGGATTATGCTACTGCATTTCATGCTGCAATTTTTTTGAATGCTTCCAGGAGAAATATGTTAAAATAATCATCATAAAAGAGATACTCGTTCCTACTCAGGTCTGAAATCCTGATGGTGGAAAAATCCAGCTTATTTGCTCTAAAAGCAATATTGCACTTGAAAACTGGACATCTTAGTGTTTATGAAAATCAGCGTTACAGGGAAATATCCACGTTTTGTAAGTTCAAATGATTCCACTGAGACTTGTAGAGTGTCAAATACGAAAATTGGGAATTTAATTGATAGAATATATAAATTTAAATTAAATAAATTTTACCTATTTAATATGGTGACAATACATATACAACATTCAGTATCTGTAACTTTTTCCTTAAATTGCATTGCTTTATAGCATGCTACCAGCCATAACACTCAATAAAACCAACCAGTGCAAGTCACAAAAGCATTAATCACCAATAGCATGTAGCAAGAAATCAAATCAAATAAAAATGAATGATGGCGATAATTCACCCTCAACATGCACTGGTGCTACCAAACATAAATCTATATAGTGGTTGTTTTTTTTTTTTTTTTTTTTTTTTTTTTTGAGGACTGAAGGAGGGGTACATGATGCAAGTGGCAGGATGACGTGCACACACACAAAATATTGCTCTGTACACCAATAAATTATATGACAGCAAACCAACCGTGCAAACACTAATTATACTTTCCATTTTACTAATTGTCTGTGGTCTCTTTTAAGTCATTTACTACTTGTGCTACAATTTTAAGAGTTTTTGTTGGTGTTAAAAATAACCAAAACACTCTCCCTGCCTTCAATTCAAGACCTTTTCTGCTTGTACCCTTCAGCCTGTGCTACGCTGGAAGGTTATTATAATCTTGGCATTCATCTGTTGCATTTCTTTCAGGGAATCCACATAAGCAAAATCTGTTGGCAGGAATATTGTTGGTTTAGTACTCAGTAACTCCTAATATACGAGAAACATGATGCTAAAATAAGACCCTCTGTATGCTGTATTTTCCAATTATTCCATTCTAATAGCAACAGACAGTGATAATATAAATCAGCAATGCATTCTTTACTCGAATAGACTAAAAGACAGCCAAATCTATGTGGAAAAAAGGAAGGAAATTCAGGCAGACAGCATGGAGCAATATGACAAGACCCTTTACTTTGGCACCTCAGAGGTTATATTCATGCATTAAAAAGCACTGCTAACCCGAGAGAAAGTCATAAAACTGTCATGCTGTTCCCCTCTGCCTTGCTTTCACTTACCTTCTGAGGGCTGAGGAGTCCCACAGGGGGTTGAAGGGGTCTTCAGCTCCTCTTGGGACTCAGTGGATGCTGGGCTGATGCTCTTGGGTATAGGGGAGGATGGGGCTGAGGGAGATCTCAGGTTCAAGGACAGCTCACTTCTGCCTCTGCTTACACTCCGACTTTTCAGCTCCTTCTCATACTCCTCAGCTGCCAACCTCTCCAAGTATTTGTATCTGAAAGTTAAATTCCAAAGGGTTTCCGTAAAGAAAGAGAAGCCTGTGGTTGATGTTTGTTTACGGATGAAACACCTGCAGATAATGAGCTGACTTCCTGACACAAGGGGTACARCGCTACACTGCCTACTTGGTCAAACTGCCAAAAAACACGCACCAAGGCAAAGACTATTCCCTTGAAAAAAGTGAAATTGCTCATGACAAAACAAAACCAAAAAAAGGTAGAGTTAAACAGTCCTTAGATTCAGCTTTCTGTCTGCATAGTCCTTCTCCTTTTGGAAGCATTTGTCTGTCCTCCTTTTCACCCTCCTTCTCTATCTCCTCCTCCTCCCAGCCCTCCCTTTCCCAAGACTAAAACTGGAGGCAGGGGGGAATCCAAAGCCAGAGCCCCTTAACACTGATGCAAATAGCCAAAGTCTGAGACTTTCTGCAAAGAGAGAAAAACGGTCAGTGCAGCAGACAAAAACAGATCTTCCTGAACATAATACCAATAATAAATGTTTGGAGTGACTATCTAAAGTCTCTGAACCTGCTTCTATTTGCTCTGAGAGCAATGCACTGGAATTCACTTTGTTCTCTCCAGAGTCTACAATGGAAAGTTTTCTTTTTTTTATTCTAAAAAATTTCTCTGCCGGACTCAGACATCCAATAGCTTGGACCTGACGTCACATGTAGTTTATTCATCAAAGTCACTTTAAAAGAACAAAGATACATCTGTTTTGCATTTTAGGCAGGCAGAACTCACTAACTGTTTATTAAGACCAGCTACCAATCATATTCTTCATAGTGTGCTTTATACATTTCGACCAAAATAACTTTGAAATACGTGCCTCTTCCAGATGTCTGCTAATTTTATCCACCATTATTTGCTAAGGAATAAATTCATAAATGCAGCTGTATTGGGCTTTAGACTGCTTATCTTACCCACAAGTGAACTGTTAAACAGGTTAATCGAGACTACTGCTTATGTCCCTGAAACGCTGTGGTCATCCTCCTGCAACCCACTGCTGTAAACACTTCATAACCGGGAATACCTCTCCTCCCCCATTCTGCCACTGACAGCCCAAATTAGTGTAAAAGTGCGCATTAAAAGCAGGAAGGGGAAAGAAGTCAGCCACATGTGGTAACAAACAYGCTTAGTACATATGGTAACCACACACACATGCACATTTGGAAACATCTATATAGAGCATAGAAACATGTCTTTGAAGAGCAATTCTTGTGTTTTCGGAGGCAATTTGTTTTATTGCAAACAGCAATAATGAAGAACAAATTCATTTTCTTTTATTTCTCCAGAGGTATGCACATGCTTTGAACAAATTCTGCGAGAAAAAGAACCCCTACAGACTCTGGATGAAAATACAACAAGCCACATACTTGTATGGTTATAAAATAGGAACTGTTTACAGTTCTAATATGAAGCCAATTCTAAAGAATGATTTTTGCCTTTTCAATAGAGGAGAAAGCCATTTGCTTGCATTATCATAGTGTTTTGTTACAGTTAATGAAACCACTCCTCCTTTTAACTGCGGTGAGTTATGTATTGTGGCTTCCCTCCCCTCAAAAATAGAGCAGATGGGACTTTAGACTCATAAAGAGCCATTCAAATTGATGGCTTTGCTAAAACAGGTACAGCCCAGCTGGCAGCAGTGAGAATTTTTGCAGTTTGCCAACATACTGCAACAAAGATCTGGATGGATCCTTCTGTAACAGGGGGAGCTACAATGTTTTATTGTCCTTAGCTCTTTTGCAGCTGCTTTAACATTTGAGCTTCTGTAGCTCTGTGCTGCACAGTTAACCAGCAAGCAGAGGACTATCAAGATATGCCTTCTCAAAATGTATCTGTTCATTATACTGAAAGARAAAAGGTATCCAGAGCAGCAACTTTCATGCCTGCACATGGCCATAACTTGTTATCAAATGAGCAAGCTATAATAACCAGATTTGGCAATTTAAACTAGGCAAGCAAAAATGATTCTAGATTGAGTCATTATCCCTTCACACTTGCCAAACAACATGTATTTGGGGGGGGGGTCTTTTTTTCTTTCTTTCTTGCCAGGTAGGAATGCCATTTGAACAGTAAACAGCACTGGAGATAGCGTGGGAGCATCGCCTTGTCAGGATATTTTTTGAGTACCACTGAAAAATACCCAAGCGTTTAAGTCCAAGACCARTCAGAAAGAACAACGGGAAATGAATGTTGCCAAGCTGCCAAGTTACTCTCAAATCCATGGAAATTGCAGGGACCTCTCTCTCTCCTACAGAGCCCAACCAAAAGCCATTGGAAAAGTCAGTGCTTGTATTCTGGATTCTGCTCAAGGGTGACATGACAATACGCAGTAGGTTCCGAAGATTTGACAGAATTTAGACAGTCCTTTTAATGGAGACTTTTGTCTGTATTTAATATTCTCTCCTTTTACTTTTCCTAACCGATACAGAGGGAAAGTCTGTATTTAAAGTTGCACAAACTTAGCATTTTGCTTGCCATAAATATTTGTAGTCCATAAATTGGACTTTTAAACTTTCTAAATTGGACAAATAAACAAATTTGTAGTCCAGAGGATTTTCACACCTTGAATATAGCATTTGCTTAAGGTACTTGCATTCTTTTCAAACAAGACAACATTCAGCTTCCTATACGAAAGTTCATTTGTGCAAAGGTGTTTGTGGGAAAAGAGAATTATGTAAGGTCAATGTAATGGACTACCGATGCCTGCCTTCAGTTACTGCAGTTTTCTCCAGTATTTACACACAGTCAAAGCAAAGCTCTGTCCTTCTTCCTTACGAGAAGGAACTTAAAGTTTAACATTTCAGTTCAAAAGTGCCTCAAGGATAAAGACACATTGCTAATGACCGGTGAAATTGGCTCAGATTGCATAGCAATGATGTCCTGCTGGTGAACACTTCCAAAAAAATACTCCAGTTTACTTAGCGTGTTCCATTACAGCTTGAAAGTGCTGGAGAGCTCACTTCTAATTTGTCTCAAATTTAACTTACAAGCATGTTTGCTGTAAAAGGTTTTACTCAACTTAGATCAACGTATGATGCCTATGTACTCAGACATATTTCATTTTAGAAAATGCTTTAAACTATTTGCAATTGTTTTGGCTGGAAGGATAAAGGAAAGCCCATCAACCTTTGCTTACCCTTAGAAATGTCAAAACCATTTTTATTTCAGCCACAATAGGCATGCTGGTAGATCAGATTTAAGTTTGCAGAAAAGAACTGCCTTCTATATGAAGGTTTTGAGAGAAAACCCACAACGTGACAATTTCTGAGATGGCTGCTCTCACACTTTGACATTAAAATTCCAGTTCTTGCTGATTCCACACGTATCTCTGGATAACAATCTCAAGAGAACCATAAAAGTAGAACTTGATCAATCTGTATGATTTCTCATCTACTACTTACTTAGTAGCATGCACATTTTCCAGGTAAAAAAAAGGAGTTCCCTCCAGAGTTTGGGTAACTACAAGGGGAAGCAGAGGTGAAGCTATTGGAAGGCAAAAATCTCTAGTTGAGCGTTCCTTGAAAAATGTGCTTTAATAAGCACTGGAAGTCCCCAGCCTAGCCCAGGGTTTCAAACTATTTTTTTTCTTTTTTAATCAGATGAAAAGTCCAGTCCACTTAAATATACTCTTTAAATAAGATTAAAACAATGTTTCAAAGATAAACACCGCTAACCTTATAAAATTTACTCCTTAGTGTTTAGAGGGACTGGCAAGGAGTATTTGTCCCTAAAAGATAAAAAATGTGCTGGGAGTAGGTCAGATTCCATTGGCCTGTAACTACAGTTTTCCACTGTTTGTGACCCCAGCTTCTTTCTGTATCCTCAATTGCCTTTTCTGACCCACTGGAAAGCTTGGGACACACTGGATGAGAAACACAGGCTTATTCGATTCATAGCAATACTAAATCTGGGCAAATTTCTGAGGCAAACAGAATGGGCTTATTTCCCACATGAAGAGATAAAAGATAGATCAATCATTCTGTCACATTCCAGCCCCATTGCTCTTTATTTATTGCTATGCTTACAGCTGAATTTGATTCTCATTTTAATGAAACAACAGCTTTTTTATAGAGCTCTTCTTAAATAAAATTCTCTGGGCATGCATAGTTAAATATTTAAAAAGCCAACAGCTACACAATAAATTAACACAGAAAGCAGAAACAACCAGAGGAAAGGGTGGATGCATTATATACAAACCTCTCTTCTCTTGCTTGTCTTAGTTCTTCTCTTTTGTCTAAATAATCACGGCTAAAAGAAGAATTGCAGTAAGTTGCAGAGGAAATTAGAAGAATAAGATCAGTAACAGAAGTATATGTACAGTAGGAGAAACCAAGAGGAGTACAGAAAGACTAATCACAGACAATAAAGGCGGATTTCAAAATAAATTATTATATTTTGTTCTCTGAAAAAAATGCTGAAGAATATGCATGTATACTTATGCATGCCAACACCACATGTATGTACACACCAACTTTGTACGTTGGAAGGTCATTAGAATTAAATTAAAATTAAGTAAGAGAGTTTGAAGCGTATATTGATACCTGATAACTGGGATTAGAGAAAATGAATTAGCGATGTTCACAAAGAGTAGGCCCATTAAAGGCTATTTAAAATTATTCATTCGTCCCATCTCAAATACTCTGAAACAGTGACTGCTGGAATCCAGCAGGCTAAACCACAGCACAGAGCATGCTGTATGTACCCTGGTTCTAAGGCACTTTTCCTAAATGTAATTGCCACAGCTGGAAACTGAACTGGCTGGGCCTTTAGCATTATCTAGGAGGACAATTCTTTGTTCTTAAAATGCACATTTAGAACATATGACAGATAACATCCTTATTTATTTTCCTCCCTGAGTTTTAGATACAAAACTTCTGTCTCAGCTGCCCCTCCCACAGCTCCTCAAGCAACTCATGTATTTAACTTCTGCCAAGTCAACTGTACTGAATGCCTGCGCACTGTAATTTCAGGTAGGAGTGTCAAATCCACAAATGTTTTTAGTGCAAAATTACTGGGGAAGCACATTTAACTCAGAGAACAGCAAAACACAGTGAACATCCAGTCTACCTCAAAACCACAGAAAGATCGTTCCCTTCAGTACAGTTTTAGTATTTTGCTGAATCTCATGGACAAAATTGATGAGATTTTCACCATATTTCTTAGATTCTTTTGCAGTATAGCCAGAAGGATTTTCAGAACTCTTTTATTTATGGATGAAGCACCACTGTTTCTTTTTACATTGTGTCTGCGAATGAATTACTCATCTACAACACCAAGAGCTATCAAAACATCTGCTGGTAACTGCTCTTTAAAGTTGTCATTAAAATGTAATACACATACTATTGTTTCAGGCTATCTCCACATACTTCAGAATCTGGTTAGAGTTTCATCACATTTTAGAATATTCTTTACAATTACAGTAGTGATGGGAATAACCTCAGGGGAAAAAGAAAAAAACACTAAGATTTTTTTCAGTAGGAAAATGGTAACATTATTCTTTCCCCTCTGACTACTTTCACCCTTCCCTGCAGCTGAAGAATAACGTCTGTACTTTAGGACATAGTGTTCTATACATACAATGGACACAACAGTTCATTTACTGAGAAGAATATTCATTATGCAAAGCACTGCTTTTGCTAGCAATAACTAACAAAGCATTTTAACACCTTTCCTAAAAAACAACTCTTTCATAACTGGTGGCGCTCTCTTAAATTATCTCCAATTTGTCAATAATGGTGCCAGAACCAAGGGCAACATTCTTGAAGCAGAGCTGGAAAGAATGAGATAACAGATGAGTCATAATGGTAACTCCAGTACTGCTCACAAGTTTAAAGGTTGTGAATTGGAAGTGCTATTTTTAATCAAAAATACATCTTCATAGTCTCTGGCCAAACTGATGGTTTGATAATGTAATCCCAAAAGAACTCTTATGAAACTGTCTGTGATTATTTGCTGTAGCTTTGTCCTCCTCCTGCCAGACTGTTTAATAAACTGTGGGATGCTGCTGGCCTGCAAAGATTGGCAGCTTTGGTGACCCTCTACTTAAATACAAATTATAACTTTGGGGTGAACCAGAAACTCAAATCTTGAAGACGAAAATACTGGGTATTCAAAATTTACTGTCTCAAGTATGTATGATCACTTTAACCAGTTTCTGATTCTAGAGTAATGGGATGAAGATGTATAAATTTTTTTTCTGACTTTAAGGAAGCTCTTTCAGTGATAGCACAAGTACTGTGGCCAGCCTTTAGTGAAATGCACAGACCTGCTATTCAAACAGATCAAGCTGCCAAATGTCCTGGTGGTTTTTTGGTCTGGGAGTTTCCTTTCTGAAAGATGATGTTTGCTGTCCATGATGGCCTGCAGCAGCCTGATGATACCACTCAGAGGGAGAGTTTTTGGAAGAGGCTTGAAGACAGAGCTGATTGTTCCTGTTTCAGGAGAACTTGGGCAGCTGTTGGCTGCCAAAGATCCTATTATGGTGCTCTTCCACCTTCCCTCCCCCTCTCATTTTCTTCTAAACCAGTTATCTTGTGGAGCCAGGAGAATATCTCCTTCAACCAGACAACCACTAGTAAGTTATCCTCTTTCCAAATTCACTGTGACACAGATCATTTCCACTTCTTGCTAAAGAGATGATTACACTGGAAACAATCCTGCATACTAATAAACAAACTCACAGGAAATCCTGTGCCATCTTTTCCATGAATATCAACTCTCAAGCTACAAAACATTTATCTTGTTAATCTTCAGGTTAGTACAGTCTTTCTTCTAACTCCTGGCAATGGTATTTAATTTTCCCTCTCAATTAGGAAAAAAGCAAAATCCTTTCTTAGTGCACACTCTTTGGATCAACTAAGACAGCAGACAAGCCACTATGGCTATAGGTACCCTATGTATCCCAAGCCCACTGTGGTCTTTGCTAATGCCTGTACCAGGATTTCCATGCATGGATTTAACAGAAAGAGAGGACTTGTTTCTTGCTATCCTAAGGCAGTGCATGCTGGGGTCCCACAGCATATGACATGGTGTCAGATGAGAAAAGGGAAGTCCTATATTCAGTTTCAGCCTTTGCCTCGAGATTTGATCATTGTTTGAGCAATAATTTGGAGAATTATTTTCTATCMATCGTTGTTTCTAGGAGAATGAGATGCATGCTCAAAAAAGTAGGGAAAAAGTGCAGCAACCGAAACAATGCCATACATTCCAAGAAGGTAAAACGCTTTGAGTTTGCAAAACACAAAAGCAAAAAGATGTCTCAATGCTGTCCCTTTCTCCACTTCTTCATACCTTGTTTTTCATCCCCAATACCTTATTGAGATTATACTTTGAGAGGGAGTATATTAGACGATTAATCTGGGCCTATGCAGATATTCGGTTAGCAAAATTAGCCTCGCAAATATATAGTTGACTAAAAAAAATTCACTAGCTTATTACATGTCAAAACTCAGGACTATGTGTTTAATTCRCCAGTCCTTGATATCAAGGTATCAATATATCTTGATATCTTGATATCAAGAAAGATATCTGAAGAATTAGATAAGTAGAAACTATTCAGCAACTCAATCATTTTGCAATTAATGTTTAAGTGATTCACAAACTCATCTCACATTAAGGCAATAGATGAATAGCAAATATGGTTCCTACTTGAATTTGTTTCTTTCTTCACGTTCTATCCTTTGCAATCTTTCTTCTCTCTCCTGACGTCGTCTTTCTCTTTCTGCTGCCAAGGACTCTTGGTGCTGCCGAAAAGATGATGTAAGGAGACCACCCAAAGCCGGCCTGCAGAAATGGAAGATATTTCTCAGGGCCACTTTTACTGATCATATTGACAAAAATTAGTAGCAATCATTTAGCAAGTAATGTAATCCCAACCAATAGAATGACATGGCAAAAATCACATATGGATATGTCAAAGCTCTGACTAAAGGTCTTCTCGTCGCATTGATTTTTAACACTATGATGAGTTTAAGAGCTACAGATAGAGGCAGGTTTCTTTTGTTGCTAAATTTCTGAAGCACAAGTAAAATACCCTTAAGAATTTGTCAGGTATTTCAACTGCAATATTCTCTAAATCATGTTTTTACTTTATAATGCCGCTAACTAAAAAGCTAAATCTTGTAATGGGTTTTCGAAATATGAAAGAAAAAAAAAAAGCTGGAATAATTTTCTAGCACTTTCCAAACACGTAACGCAACAATGTTAAAAACAGATGTGTCATAAACACCTGAGAATCCTGTATTCAGAAAAGCAAACACTGAAAGGAGATCTCAGAACTGCACTTGGGAATTTGAATGCTCTCTTAAACAGGGACTTATTTTTCCTTCATATGTTACTAAATCCCATTTTCGCAATTTCCTTGCTGCATGTGCTGCAAGGGCAAAATCAATCATGTACAGAAATGTACCAACACCATACACAGGGACAGGGCATTTAGTTACTGTAGTCGGGCATTAAATGGGTTACCCATTTTCTTCTTTCCCAAGGCAGGATTTAGTTTCCTCAAACCAGTCATAAAATCTGTTCATCTGACCTGCTTTAAAAATTTCTAATGATGGAACTACTAAGGGCCATGTAGTTCAATGCTTAACTACCCTCACCAGCACAAAAGGCTTCTCTGATGTCTAATCTAAACCTCTTTCTGGCTATTTAGGCCCAGTCCTTCTGGTTCTTTCAGGTGAAACAGCTTTACTCAACAAATAGACTTTAAAAAGCCACATTTATTTACACTTGCAAGTTGGTCGGGATACCTTGCTCTAGATTTTTTTTTTTTTTTTTAAACTATAACAAACACTTTGGCTAAGAGGATAATTCCTCTTACACATCTTACACATCTTTTCCCTAAAAGGGTAGTATTGGTACCACTGCCTCTCACGTGAGAACAGACTTACCACAGCATAAACATGCCTTTTTTCCTGTCTGTAAGACAGAAGAAACCTATATTGCTTCATGGAGCTTCATACAGATGTAAAAGCATTCATACTGATTGAATTAATAAATAATAATAAAAATTAATAATTGATAAAATAAAAAATATGTAGCCCATGTAGAGTGGTTTCTTTGCATTAGTGTAACATGAGTTTTGCAAGGAAAGTAATAGATGTTCTCACTTCAGAAARAAAAACCCAAACTCCTCTAAAGTAAGGCTCCCAAATCAGCAAATTTTCATTATTGTTAAGCAGCTAGATCATTTCCCTTATCTTTTTACTTGCCTATGGCTGCACAATGGACAAATATTTAGTGTAATGGCACCAATTCATCAGCAAAAATAGGTGAAAGAGAAGACACAAACATTCAGGCAAAACTCTCCTCCCTGAATGTCTGTTTATGCAAGCAGGAATCCCACAAACATAGTCATTTCAGCCACACTGGCAGTAGGACAGGGTGAACAGAGTTTCAATAATTTCAATAAATTGAATTTCAATATGTCATATCCCACCCACATAAACATTACATAAGATGGTATAAAACTTGATATTCTGTAAGCCTGCTTTCTGGAACTCCTCCAGAGCTCCAGTATCAATGTTGGATCACACTCAAAACCATAAAATTCTCCAATATATTTCACCACTAAGGAAAAAAAAAGCCCCAAATGCTGACAGTCAATTTTGTGTGGTGACTTTTCCCTTGAATGTATTTTAAATTCATTTTAACCTTTACCCTTTTAGTGCACTCTGCAAGAAAAAGCTGTCAGCAGAAACAGTGGCATCACTACACTGAGATTTAAAAGGTAGAGCTCCATTCTAGTTGTACTTTGAAAAAACATGGCAATAATGTTGGGTGTATCATTAGAAACTGCTCTAAAAAGTGGAAAACTGGACAGCGTTTCCACATGAAAGCCTCTGGAAATGAACTGAAAGAGCCAGCAAAAGGTGGGTTCCTATCAAATCTGTACTTATCTCTACTCCAGGTATTTACTTGCATACACAAAATGTCTGTACACTCGCACATGCTACATCCCATCCAGTGGCCCTGAAGTGACCCTGAATCTCCATTCAGAGTCAACTAAGTTATGACTTACTAAAACTTGAAGGAAAAATAAGGGAAAGGATGGGGTGATATCGAAAGACTTGGAGAGGGTGAGGAACCAGCCCATTTTGTGACTGTAATTTTGCACAGGATCCAGCAGGTTGGAGACCTTGAGCTCTAAGTTCTCTAGGGCTCTACAATAAACACAAATTCTTATTCATCGGATTATAGGGAAAACATATGGAGATACAGGATTCTAACCTGGCCCTAGTACTAAAATGTCTCCATATGCCAAAACATCTTGTTTGGAGGATCAATCTAGCACAGTTTGGCTAGCATTTTCACTCGTTTAAAATTTGCAGCTGTATGAATGGTAGCTTCACAATTTATACAGAAGATTTACAGCCATATAGACAGAAAAAAACCCAAACATCTAAGAAAATACTAAAAATTAATGCCTCCTATTAGCTTCCCACTTCTTGAAAACTGCTCAAATCAGTAATAACTAGACAAGTGCAATGGTAGCTGAGCAGCCTTTATCATTTAGTACCTTCCAGCCTTAATTTTCTACATGCGCATAAACTAAAACTGAAAGAAAGGGGTGTTACTTTCAGATTGGACACACTGTAAAACAGCCAAAAGGAAAAGTAAGCAGTAAAATCTATTCCTCAAATATTCTCAAGGATGATTTTTGAAAATGAGTTTGTCTACCTCTGGTTTGTCTGCAGCATCTCAGTCGCAGTAATGCTCAAAGTAAATGTTCTCTCTTGAAGAACTCTTACTTTAATTGCAGATGGGATTCGCAATTCCCAAACTAGCTGGTGGGAATGCTTGGGCTAGGCCTTTCGAAAATGTTGGTGCTTTGCCACTGTTCAAAGGGTGACGGCACCTTCAGGCCTCAAGAATGTTTGGGTCTCACTGTTGTAGGCTGCATTTTAGAAATGGGCCAATAAGGGAAAAGTTAAAAAGACAAAAAAAATCTGGCATGGAATCAAAGGTGCTAAGTCATTTTAAAGAAAAAGAATATGGGAATACTCAGTGAAAGCATAATAGAATGATCACTCGTGAAAGTGGGTCATAGCTAATACATATCAGCATTTTAATGTTGGTGTCATATGTTATCAAACAGTAATATCAAATATTTGTTCAATTCTACAAATATAATCCAGAAGGATGCACATTCTGACAACTATTTTTAGTCCTGTGGCAAACACAAAGCTATTAAGAATAGACTGTTAATATGAAAACATTAAGAAAATCTTTGTTCAGTCTGCTGTTAAAACCAGCAAAAGCTAAACAAGGTTATGTTATTACATTCTCAGTCCAGAAAGAAAACACACAGAGACAATACATTTTTAAGTCTAAGGGTTTGTGACTACAGCTCCAGACCACGGCATTATGAGCTGAGGACAAAGAGGCTAGCAGTTACCTGTCGTCTGGTTGGAAGACGACAGGAAAGAGCCAAGAAAAAGAAAGAGAAACAGAAGGTTAAAAAAAAGACATACAATAGGGCTGGGGGAGCAAAGCAAAAATACTGGAAGCTAAAATTCTTTTGAAGGAAAACTCATTTACACTGACCTACTGCCTTTAGCACACAAGCGAATTAGTAACCATTATTAAAAAACACATGTTAGCGAGACACAAGATGTGCCACACTTTTTTGCAAGTACTTGCACTTTGCTGACAATACTCCATCACAGACTAGATAAAAGACACGCTATATGTTGGTTAAAGTGAGCAAGAGACCTGAGCTATGACATTTTCATTGAAAACTGAAGAAAGTATTTCTGCCTTATTCTAAGTCTTTTTATTACAGCAAAATTGCARTTAGTAGCCTCATTCTGTTCTTCATTTATGTCAATTTTGAAATATTCTTTTGAGCCTCCATTCCCCCCTGCCAGCTGAACTTTTTAAACTCACTAAGTGGAGCTGCGCATCTATAGCAAGAATACAAATGTATATATTAGGAGCTGAAAAAAAAATGAAAGTATGATTTAAGAGACAAAATTCCTTTAGGTSATAAGGTTAATATTCAGGTTTTTCTTTAACATAACAAGGACCAGRATCATTAATAACCTTAATAAGGATACACTAGTTAGCAATTTTTCTGAAGTGCTCCTGCTCCAGCAGTCACGGGAACCTTACAAGCAGGGAACACCAACAGGCAGCTTCGAGTCTATAGCAGGCCCTAAGTGATTCTAAATGTCTCTTGGCTTTAACAAAATAAATCCACTATCCAGCCCAGAAAGAGACAAAAGAAGAGGCAAAGCTGCCAAGAGCCATATTGCTTTTCACGGTTAAAGCCACTCTCCTTGTGTTATGTCTCTCTACATGACATGGCAAATTCAAAAGTGTGTTGATATAAGAATTTGCAAACAGACTAAACATTACTGGAGGAATCTTTACAAAACTTCTCTCAAAAATAAACAAAAACTTGAGAGATAAAACTACCGACTAACAGTTCCTTTGAGAAAGAAACTTGAGAATGGCCGAGAGGAGAAGTGATTAACGTCGGACTTTCAACTGGCCCGCAAGGCTGCAGAAAAACAAAGCGATAACAAGAGGCCATYGCTGTGCAGAGCCAGGGCAGTGCACAAGGACTTTATACGTGGATGTTACTCTGAGTTTCTATCTTCGACCAGAACGGAGGCTAACGGGCAGTTTCGGACCTAATGCGACTCCCAGAGCAGTTGGACGCAGCTTGCAAAGGCCCTACAGACAGAGCAGGCACCTGCAGTGCCGCGTGTCCTCCCTGCGCAGCGGGTGTTCAGCCAGCAACACACACACCTTGGTTGCACGACTCCTTGCACAGTAACTGAGCCAGTGTACGCAGCCACTGCTTCCCAAATTGTAAATCGTCACATAATTCCTAAGGTGGCTTTTCCTAAAATAATTTCAGCAATAAAGTAGCCTAGGGCAAACATGACCTACAGCCAACAACCATCCTTCTCCTTCCCCATTATATTATTCAGAGTGAAAGATGTGCTTGTGATTCACCACAAGAAAAAGCAGCCACTATCTCTGTTTCAAAACACCCTAGAGTATATAATGAAAAAGATGGTACAAGCAGAAAGAATATAAAGCTAAGGAAAGGGAAACTGTTCCTGGGCAAAGAGACTGTGCAATGGGTTTTGTTTCACAGGCTGCTTGCCTTTCCCTGGTGTTCAACATTTGGGGTAACTCACTCCAGGGTGCAGATTAGTGATAGATGGCTAATTAAAAAAAAAAAGGAAAAGAAAAAGAAAAGAAAAGAAAAGAGTTATGAGAACCTGCCAAGAAACTTTGTTCAGCAGCACCATCCCTGGTGGTGTAGTCAATTACAAGAACATTGAGTTTTAGTAGAAGATCTAAATCAAAAAGCTGTTTAACATTGTCAAGATTTTTTTTTAAAGAGACACAAGTCTGAAGAAGAACCAGACTGCCAAAAATCACTGTTCCAGGCACCCAGAGAGGGGACAAAACTCAAGGAAAATTATTTACAGACTTCTGCTGCATTTCTTCTGGTTAGGTTTCTGGCATACTTTTAAAAGTATCTTTAAACTCAGTGAAGAAAAAATTCTGTACGATCTAGTCCTGCTAAGCTTAGTGTCTATGTGCACATGTTGTAGAAACACACATGAAATTTATTCTGGAGGATAAACTCTCTGACACATTTACCCTAAAAAGACATATAAGAAGATAGAGTTGACCACTCAGTGTTCAAGGCTGTGCTTCATGGGAGCTCAAGGTAATGTAGTGTACAAGTCATAAAACAAGAAAGTTGGAAGACAGGCAATGAGATGTGACAAATTTCTTCTTTCTTAGTCTATTTTCTAATAGTCTGGGAAAGTTAGAGGGTGCATCAAACAGGAATAATTTGGAAGTGTCATATAGGCCTTCCTAGTCTTGCAGATTTGGAGGAACTGCAGAGGGACCCAGCAGAGGTGGAGCCCAAGCTCACACTGATAGGGCATGAGGACCCAGAAGTGGGGGCCTGCACATTGAACTTTCTGGCACATAGTTTAACAGACAGAGGCAGGGGAACTGTGGATTCCTGCTACTTAGCCCAGTGGGAACTGTCTCCTGGCAAATGCATCAGAAGAAACCTACCTTGGCAAGCACACCAACGGGAAACAAAATATGTTTTTCTGGCAATGGAATGAATCAAAGCTGGTGGAGAACGAAGGAGCCCTGGTCTCAGAATTTAGACCTCCTTCAGTGTCTCCTCTAACTATGGCTGTGAAAAAGACACATACACAAGTAATGACGTTGGTACTCCAAGTTCTCAGTGATGCACAGTAACTGTAGATTCCAGTTTGCAGCTTTCAATTTCAGTGACCATACTAGATTGTGAATCTGAGAAGGTGATCAGAAATAAAAACAGAAATATCCCAGATATGAGCCCAAGAYAAGGAAATCTAGAAAAGTCTTTAAAAAAAACTCTTCTTCCCCTAGACAAGAAGGCAATTCAGAGCTACAAAAAAACCCCTTTCTCTCAGTAGGTTCCAGCAATGTCCTCCTAGTCCCCTTTGCTAGCAAAATGTATGCAATTATGAAATTGAGATCGATAAAAAATTTTCATTTGGGAATGGAGGGGAGAGTTAATTTGTGATTAGTCAGGAAGACATGGAGAGTGGGAGCAGTATATTTACTCTTTGGCAATCTAAAATTGGAGGGCTGGGGATCTCTCTGCTCTGCAGTAGGAGCAAGCTTCACAAGCACAGGGTTATGAAAGAACCAGGACCCTTTTTTCTTTTTCAATAAGGTGCTGAACAGAAAGTGCCCTGTAATCTGCCCTCCTTCAGCAGGATTCCCATTGCAGCAATTTGCATTTTAGAAACATGACTCTCCACAGGGGATCCAGAGAAATGAAAGGGAAAGAACAGTATTGCAAGAAGTTGGCAAAAGGCTGCAGCTGAATTTAGAAACCAAGAAACAGTCAAGTAAGCCTTTTCTTCTGATGTACAATCACAAATATATAACATTATGTGTATTTCAAAGAACAAAAACTAGTTACTTTTGCACTGAATTATACAGCTCTTCTTGATCCCTCCTGATCTTAGCCAAAGAGGGTTTTAAAAGTATGAATGTCAACATGTCAACCACACTGCTGCCTTCTACCTAAGTTGTAGCTCTTGTTTACACAAGCAAAATGCAGCCAAATTTTTGAAAGGCCTGTCAGCTCAACCCAACGGAGCATGAATCATTCTGTCGGGCACTGCTCTAAATGCTCTTCCTTCCTTCCTTTTCATTTGCTAAGGTCAGATAAACAGTACCAGGAATTGCATGTGAAGCTCTTCCCTACATGATAAAAGACAGGGATCTTTCTATGGAGTCCTTGGATAACTGTAATCATAAGCTGAAAGCAGAAAACTCACCTTGGAGCTAACCATAGATATGCATCTGCTTCTTATCAAGTGTCTTCCTCTCCCTCCTTTCCTTCCTCAGCTTTTAGCTTTTTTTTTTTTTTTTTTTTTTTGTCTGAATCTGTGTAGATTTTTACCATCAGGAGATAGGAAACAGTGTTTACATAATCTAAGGCAAATACCATGGAGAGAAGACTGAAAAGTTTCRCAACATTTTCCACTTACTAGTTAGTGATGAATGTAACATGCATTATACAATATACTCTCAGATGAGCAAAATGCTATCCATAGATCTCTGCATGTACATCTCTGCACTTCACATATTTCAGGACAACGAAGTAAAAGCATGCTTCTGCCCTTCTTCAAAACAGGCATGTTCTTAGAAGCTGCCTGACCAATACCAGAAATAACACAGCRTGATGCAAAACAGCAATATGAAGCCCAGACCTGCAAATTTCATTATCTTTTAAGAAACAATCACGTCTGTTCTGCAGGCAACACATGCATTTCTCACACCTTTCAGAGACTCATAAACAAAACACGTCAGCCCATGGCATCCCTCAAAAATAAGAATGTGCAAATACTAGGGAGCTCAACCATCAAGAATAGCAACCTACAAATTTAAATAAGAGGAAAGAGCTTTTATCATGTGAGGTTGAAAGAGGTAAACACAGCCTGAAGGAAAGGCAGATGTGGGACTCCAAGCACTGTGTTCAGGCACTTAAACACATAAAAGGGCTCTGCCTGTTGAAGGCAGAGTGTTTTCCAATTTTACAGAGAAAAGCAGAACAAAATGTAATGGCTGGAAGATGCAGCTAGACAAAATTGCCTCCAAAATACGAAATATTTTCCTAGCAGTGATGATGAATACTGGAATGCTTTCCACGAGAAGTCATGCACTGTCATGTTAAAACGAGGGAAGGTATGGTGCATTTTCATTTAGCTTCTGTGAGACACATTATGGGTCAGAATAGATGATTACAAAACTCCCCTCTGGCCTTACTATCTATGAATCTGCAAATCTTACGGCTTCATCCTGTGGGGCCAAGGCATTTTGGCTCTCCACCAGCAACGCACTTACGCACATGCTGAAAGGAAAGCTTACTTCCTTTACTGGCTCTGAGCCAGCAAGCTCAGCCTCTTGAGAATAGCCCCAACTATCTTCAGCTATCTCAATATCTGACCACTTTGGGGATTCTTTTCTGCAGGAGCAATCAGAGACTTATGAGAGCTGAGGTTTGCTAAGTTATAATTTCAAAAGCAATGGATAGCTGTAATTCTGGTTTATCTCACACCTATTTTTCTAATGTAAAAAGCAGGCGAAAATACTCATTTAGATTTTTTTAATTTTAGCTTAGGATGGCAATAATTTAATTCAGATTGGGAAAGACAAACCAAGTAAGGTTGCTCTAGGAAGATGAGCAATGAAAAATGATGYCTTTCAGGAAAGATACACTTAATGTAATTATTCACTTAAGAAAAAGGATGAAATCAATACTCATGGCTGTAAAAACTTAAACACTAAAAGAGCCTAACTTGACCCATTCTAAATAGTGGACTGGAAAAAAATGCGACACAACAGGTAGCTTCAAACATATATGCACACAATAACACAATACACATATCTCTATTCCTAGGTATAGATACCTAAACATCATTAATAACAATTAATTGGAATATAGTCAAAAGATTTTGGGAAAGAGAGTCCTCAGCCCAGAAATACTGACTGGAAATGGAATTTTTATGAATGAGAGGCCAATCTGGCAACATGTAACACTGAACACATCTGGCCTAATTGGAAATTCTTTAAAATTAAATTATCTTGACAGTACATGTAATTAAAAACTTCTATATTTCCTCTTAAACTCAGTGCAATGTCCATTGAAGCTGTCATTCACTTTCAAGTAGTAATGGTCAGTTAATTTTTGGTGGGCCCAACCTTATGCTAAGAAAAATTTCTTTCATGTATCCATAACATTCTTTCCATCTCCCCCACCCTACATAATTCACCACAGTATTTTGATTGGTCAAAGATTGCTGGTTGTGGTGGTTTTTACTTCTTTTTGCCCTTGATTAAGGTATTATGACATATAAGATGTATTTTCAAGGAAGAACAAAATTAAGGACTAGGAAATTCTGAGCTAAACAGGGATTTCCAAGATCTTATTTTTGATTTAAGATGATATAAGCAGAATTAGATCARTCTAAACTTATTTTAAAAAACAAATAGAAATAAATAAAATGTACTTTAATTTACCTTCTAATACTCAAGTAGACAACTCTGTTTTATTCATTTTAAGTGTATGCAGAGGTGGARTGGAAATAGATCCAGTCTTTTACACTAACTCTGTGAAAAGCAACTCAAGAATGAACAGGGAAAAGAACACTTCTAGCTTTTTGTACATTCTCTTCCCAATATTAGGAAAGATCTGGCCAGCAGATACTTCCAGTACTCATTCAGAGCAAATTAAACAATTCTCTTTTACTCTCTGTCCAAAGAAAGTATGTTAAAATGCTGATTAAAATACAAACCTGTCTGATTTGGTCTCCTGAGGTGGTGAAAGAGTTGTCCCATAACGAGAAGTGGGTGTTGTAGGCGCACTCAGTCCGGAGTAAGGTCGTGGAGAAGAGAAAGAGCTGCTGCCATAGCTATTGTACCTGGAGTGGTGAGAAGAAAATAGCAGAAAGGGAGAGATAGAGAGACAAGAAATAGTCAGCAAGCACACATGAGACAGTAAACCTAGCTTAGGGTGTGGGAATGCTGCCATACCCCAGAAATTCCCAGAAATCCAGCTTCTGAAAATATTCCTCTAACCCCAGCTTCAATATATGCAGCCTATCATCTCCTTTTAATATAAGCCATATCATGGAAATACTTGATTTGAATACCGAGCTATGGGTATGGGATTAATGAGAGATTAGAATGGTCCTCCTAAACAACTGTTTTGAGTTGGAATACTTAAATTACTGCTCAGTTACTCAGATTTATTTGTCGGTTTGGGAGCTGATACTCAGCCATTAAAAAAAGGACTGAAACAATACATGTCAGCAACATTTGTTCCTAGTGAGATTACAGAAAGAGACCAGCATTCCCCCGGCATTATCTGAACACGGACGCACGTTATTTGCAAATTTTTATGTTACAAATGAAAAGCATCCACATTCTTTTCAATGAAAGTAGGCAGTATATATTTGCTTTCCCCTCCTCCAATATAAGTCATAGCTTATGTTCCATTTCTTCCAATGTCTGTAAAAAATCATTACTTGGTTAAAAAGACATGTCTCCGGAAGCATGGCTTTAGGAATTTCTACCATTTGCTTTATTAAAAAAAAAGGGGAGGGGGAAAAGAAAAAAAAAGAAAAGAAAAACCAACTTGACTTCAATGTGAGTTTGCTGATCAAAGAGAAATTGCTTCCAGGACTTTCGGAATGGGCTACCTCCCCAGAGTCCCCTTTAGCAATGTTTTCATCCTGGACCTTATACTGAATAGAAAAGGCAATGGCATTGCTTTGCTGAGCTTTTTAACTATTGCATTTGAATGGCTTGTCACGGAGACATAGAGATTCCTGATCCGGAAAAATATTAACGTTTCTTTTTCACATAAAATATCGTTTTTCTGCTTGGAAAGCATATGATGCTCTGCAGGTAGCATAGTCTATGTGACAACTCATCCAAATGACAACAATCAGTTTACGAAAAATGAAAATTTCATTTTCTTTATTATAATTCATAATGTATGATATATCCTCCTTTATCTTATCCTTTCTCCGCCTCATATTCTCCCACATGTGTCAACATCAAGTAATTTCTCTTCACTCAGCATTTTTATTTGAAAATGTTGGTTGGTTTTTCTTCACCTCCATTTAACACACTCATTTAGTCATGCAAAATTTCATTCAAAGTTTCAGGCTTCATTCCTTAGGGTACACCAGCATTGCTGACTGCCAAGGGCAGTGTTAAAATCAGAATAAATTTTGGTTATAGACATATATATATATACATTTTTATATATGTGTAAGAAAAGGAACCATGCTTTATACAGAAATCTTATTGATTATTATGTTTATTTTTCCCTTCCTCTGCCCCTTGAAAAAGTTGACACAGTGCAGAATCTTGTTTCAGACCAGGGAACTTCAATGAGCCCAAAGTTAAGGCCAATTAGAAATGGGGACAACTCAGCTTCTACAGGCTCAGAGTAACAAGTATTAGCAGTATCATTTTCAGAGGTACTGGCATAGATGTGGAATCCCTCAAAATCAGATTTGGAGGGAAAAAGAAGCTGGGACAGTAGCAAGTCACAACTTGTGCATCAGCTTAAGTCTGCATCCTAGATACCAGGTTTCTTTCTCTGACCTTCTTTCCTRGCGGTTGCTACTGCTTCCGTTTTCCCATCATATCTGATAGGCCAATGCAAACTACACAGGCCTCATCCCAGATGTCTTCCCTCTGCAGAAACTCCAGATATTCAGGCATTTACCTCTTTTATGAGCACATTCCTGCCCAACCCACACAAGTTTTGCCCTCTTTTTTCTCCAAATTAACCTAACACAATCCTCCCTCACATCACACCCTCCATCTTATATGATAAAGAGAAATACAAGGATTTTCAGAGGAAAAAAAAACACTGTAGAAATACTAAATATTGAAGGAACAGGCGGTATTTAAAAATTTACTTATATATTCTCTCTAAAAAGTGTAACAGCAACAGCAGCAATAATGAGAGTGCAACAGAGGAGCGGGAAAGGCCTAAGGGAAAATGGCAAATATACAGGAAAATGTAAATTTGGAGGAATCCCAGAGTTCAAGGGAAGACATCTGAACTAAGTCATTTATCAAGTTACTTGGATTTACAGTCTTCTCAGAGAAATGAAAAACAGCAAAAAACCTACCCACCTATTAGAAGAGAAAGACCGAAAATTAAAAGGATCAAAGGAATCAAAATATTTGTTCACATGCAGAAATTCAGAAGGACTGCTGTAAAAATGAAAAAATAAATATACTCATAATATAAGTGTACATTTATAACATAAAACACTGACCATTGGGAATGGAAACTAAAAAATGTCAGCTTTTAAAGGTGATTTGCTAGTATTGCTTTCTGGAAAGGGATAGGGAAATTAAAAATTAGAATCAAAAATTGAGAGAAATGCACAAACTGCTGAGCATAACCATACATTGTGGAGGGAGAACTGTCTATTCCAAGCACTGTATGTTCTTTATAGGATTTAACCTAAATCTTTGTTACAAGCACAAGTTGAAATTGCATGTGACAGGGATATGCAGCATAATCTAACAGCAAATTCAAGTTCAGCCTTTGAAGCCAAGATTTCACCTTTGAATTCCATGTGCCAATCTGACCTCTCACAGTTCTGTATCAGAAGATCTCCATTAATTTTCAAGAAACCATGGCTGCAAATCACATTGTTGTAAATGAAAACAAAATAATGTTCCTACACATGATCTCCCAAATCACACACTATTTATCTACTGCTGTACAGAGGAGGCCAGGTTACTTATTAACTATAGACCTTGAAGAGGAATAAGATGAAATGAAGGCAACAAAGGCAAGGGAAAAATATCAATCAAATCAAAATATAGGCTTACATGACTAAAACTAATACAGTATGTTCTGGAAATAATACAACACAAAGGGCACGTTATTACCACTATAAAACTCTCAAAAGGTGTTATTCATTTATCTAAAAATTAATGTCAGCTGCATAAAATCTACCTGTTTTCCCTCATCACCTCTGCTTCCTTTTCTTTAATAGATGCTGGAGACTCTTCAAAGTCATATGAGAAGAGGTGAAAAGGAGTATGTGGTACATAAGGTAATTTCTCTACTGTTGGAGATGCCTTTGGAGTAATGGATGCTGAAGAATTTTGGGAAGAGTTTAGCAAAACTGCTGCAGGTGAAGATGGTGATGAATGAACAGAATTATGATGGGAGACAGATGAATCAGGCACAGAAGAGGAGCTGCTGGAAGAGCTCTTTGCTCTAGAGCAGGGGAGAGACCTCTCGGCTGGAGAAATTGCACTTGAGATGTTTGAAGCCTCAGAGCACTGTGAAAGGTTCTCATTCGTAACCTCATGGGCGGCTGGGACCCCACTGCAGGAGGAAAATGTTGTGAGGAAGGGAAGAGAAAGGCAGAGAAAAACAAGAAAAGGAGAGATCAATAGACCATAGTGCTTGGGGAGAAAATAAAGGCTAGGAGAGTCAAGCAAACAAAAACTTAAATGTAGACAATCTTTTGGTTTTTTGTAAGTTTTTTTTTTTAAGTTAAAGATATAATTCTTTGTATCCTAGTATTCCCAGGATTCTTCTTAGGGTCAGAAAAAATGAGAAAAGGGAGGGATTCAGCCAAAAGTAATGGAAGTGATGTAATCCACAGACTTTCAGAACTCGGAGTCTGAATTTTGATTGGAATTGTATTTTCATGAACCTTTTCACAACCTTTTTCTGCATTATTTTCCTGTGGCCTGTTAGACTGGAAACATTGTCAGAGCAGCACAAAGCAATTTCAACACGCTGGATGATCTGGCACACAGAGCAGAGACCGCATTAAGACACTCTGCATGATAACTCCTGGAGGCCAGATATCTGATTACTACCCTCCCCAGAAAATTGATATTTTTATTAAAAACCCAGAAACACTCATCCACCAAAGATGAAAACGAAAAGTGTCCAATCAGCGTTGTTCTCTCAAAATTAAGGTTTAAAGTGATTTTTAAAAGCAACATCCTACCAAATTGTTTGCCTAGGTGTTGAGCTATTACTTTACCTCAGTGTCAGCATCCCATTCAATCTGTGTGCTGGTGTTAGATAGAGACCATTAGAGCTACCTTAGTACAATGGAAAACTTAGTACAATAGAAGACACACCTGCCGGGCTCTAATGTAGATAGATGCTGTTGAACTACAGAAGGAAGAACAGCAAGACAGGTGAAAAGCCACTGGATCTGCCCTCCTGGATTCCTGCTACCACTACCATCTTCAGCATAAGCACTGCATATGGGCTCTGGGCTGTGTCACTTGGCAGGTGGCTGGTTTGATTTTCCCGACCACCTATGCCCTCCACCTACACAGTGTGCAAGCAACTGGACCTTCACTGAGGAGTGAGGGTTTGCCACAGATTAAGCAACAAAAATATAAGTCACATAGGATATTATGAAGTTAATCGTTAGGTATATATACACCCAGCAGTCATCCTCACAACAGAAATGCATGGGGCAGACTGGAAACTGGAAACCTTCATCTATTTCACCAGCTGTGCATACGAGCAATCACTGAAGTGAAGCTAGATTACTCCTATCCTTCCTGATAGGATTTAAAATAAATGGCCAGAATACCAACCATTTTTGTTATATTACAGTGACAGTGAAAGGAGGTATTTAGGTAAGTCATCTGAGTATCACCCCACCACCTCAAACTGACTATTCTAAAAGAATGATGTCCTATAAGCACATTATGCACTTTATTTGGCTCCTAAACACTATGTTTCTTTTTTTCACAATAATTAGTATATTCATGTGATTTACTGTCTTAGCTTTGACATTTAAGCTTTGGGATTTGAGGAAATTATCACTTAATTTTGAAATTTCAGGCAACCTTTGGCTAGATTTGCAGACTGGAAGATATTAATAACAACAGTACAGTATTTTCTTTGGAATTTGCACATTAAACAGTTTCCTTTCTTCCTTCCATGCTGTATAGTGTCTGCATGAATGTGGTTGATTTAAAAAAAAAAAATCCAATCTCATTTGCCGAGTTGCAAAGCCAAACAATTTAACTTAAATCAAACGGCTGTCTGGAAGAAAGACCGTATTTCCTTCTTTCAAATTTATTACGATAAAGTTGCCAGATGCCAAATCCATATATACCTCTAAAGTAAGCGGAAAATTTTACATGAGAATATTGTTTTGATAGCTAGTTTGTTTATATCCATATRTACACACAGATGTGCATATATGTACAAAATGACACATCTATCAGCTTTGTTTCTGGGTAGTTCTCTCCTATTAAAAAAATGAACAAAATTGAAATAAATCAAAGGCAATATTCAAAAAAAGCGAATCTTCTCCGTATTGACCAATATTACTAATGAGGTTATAGTACAAAACCAGGGATAACAATAAAAACCTGAGAAATCAAGCAATAGCCTAACTCAGCAAAGCATTGTAATATTTCAGCATAGCTCTGACTAAAAAGATGGGCCTACGCCACGCTCCCAAAAAAGTTATACTCCTTGCTAAACGTTTTTATGATGTGTGTCTGTTACTCATTTTGTACCGAAGTAATCAAGAGTGAGTGACTGCAAACAGTTTTTTGTGCATTAAGCAGATATAATTAAATGTGTTGCCATTAGCACGCAAAATAGCAAAGCTTTTAGACTTGAAAAAATTTCCTGGAGGTGGCTTTAAAAGGAAAGCTGGGAATGTGAGTTAAAGGGGCTGGTGAGTTAATGCCTGGATTCGCAGAGCCAAGGAAAGGTGCAGGGATGACACTGAATCCTGGTACCTGGCTTCGACCTGCCTACAGGCCTCTTCCTCCCCCTCATCCTCAGTATTGGGCTCTGTAACTGGCTGTTCTTCTTCTTCTTCCTCAGACTCTTCCTCCTCTCTGAGGTCAAATCAAGGAAAGAGACACACAGTGGGATGAAAAGAGAGAAGGTGGAAGAGAAAATGATGTAAGTCACCAAAAAAAGAAACTCAGTGAAGCTAGAAATGGAGGACAACAAGGAGATGTGCAGCTGCGGCAGTATGCAAACAGCCCTCTACATCATCCTGGTAGGTATGCGTTGGCACAAGGAAGGCTAACAATACATGAATTTTACCATCTCCCTATTTAAAGTTTTTATTTTTAWTTTTTAAGACATTAAGACTCGTTACATCATTTTTTTCCAGAGCTCAGCTTTACTTTTGCTGCTTCACTACCTGCACAGATATTAATGGAAAGCATTCATGACAATACCAATGTTCAATTTATAAGGTATTAAGCTGTATCATTTGGCTTAACCAAGCTGGCACTGGACATTACACTTTTAAATTAACACAAATAAAACATTTCTGTTAAGGAACTGAACCAGAAAATAGAATGGAATGAAACATTAAGTTAGAAATAACAGAAAGACTAAACCCGTTCAGGACTATTTGCAAAYAGCATTATTTTAGTTATTGGATGCCAGTACATGAATTATTTAAGTAAAGAATCACAAGTATTCTCAAAGCAGGCTTTGGTTCAGTGGTCAGTCTGGTAGAAAAAAAAATTTAAGTAATGCATAAAGCCTCCATAACCTACAAACCACAAAAGCAAAAAGAGAACTATATTAAACAAACAAACAAAAAAAGGCTACATTGTTTGCCYCTGCTCCCTCCCATTTAGGCCTCTTCCTCCCCAAACCAATGGACTCATGGAAAATTTAGAAAATATTTTCTTTTTTGGACTTCTTTTTCAGTTGCATTTGATCCAGTTCTCAATTTGATTTAGTGATGAAAACAGAAAAAAAGCATACAAAGTTTGTAGCCCACTGGTATTCCATCCATTTTCTGAAAGCTGGTTTTCTTTCCTCTATTTTGAATGGGAAGTTCTGTGCATTTTTTTTCATTTAAAATTAGCATGTTTCCATCTCATAACAAAAAAGAATATTGATAATGTGAGATCACAGCACCATTGAGGGTTATACAAAGGGCTGATCCAAAGTTTCTTACATTTGCTTAAAGTTATGCAAGTTTAAACTATTAATAACCAGGAAGATGGCAACACCTGGACTTTTTCTAACACTCCAGCAAACATCCAAAAAGTAGAAGCTTTTAACCATTCCTAGCATATYATCATGACAGAGCTGTGTTAGTTGTAGCAGATCATCTCTCCATCCCCCACAAATATAACCTTTCTCTACAAACACATCTCTCAACTTCCACACATGCATACATTAGTATTTAAAAAAAAAAATCTGCCAGTCCTACAACAATCACCTGTGGGCAACAAAATGGGAAGCTCTGCAAGATCCTGGTTCTCCGATAAGAGCACAGCGCATCCTATACTGCTGATATGCTAATACGAATTGCTCAGTGGTCGCTCTGTTTTCAGCTCTCACCAGGAGGTTTCCAGATCAATGTCATCAAATTCCTCGCCCCCCTCAAACGTCCCCAAATGTCCAGAATCGTAACTGAAATACTCATTGGATATGATGGATATTATAAATCTCAGAGGATTCTTTGAGTATGTTTTTGTTCACCTAAGTGAAAGGCAGWAAGGATGGGAGTTTAAAGTGAACGTGTTGCAACTTTCTATGATAGGAGTTGAGCTGTGAACCATCAGCGTTACATTTGTACTGAATGGCAAGGGAAGCCAGGGAGACAGAAAAAGCATTCAAAACCAGAGAGGATGAGCTCACGGCAAGGATCACCTCAGAACACAGCACCATCAACTCCCGACGCTAACSTTGAGGGACATACCACGGGACGTTTGCCTTGAAATCTCGTCATCTGCTTTTAAAWCTTGTAATTATAAACCTGAATCTACAGTCTTCAGGTCTTGATGCTGAGGGTCTTATTTACCAGCAATGAAAGCTGTTCTCTTCTCCTTTTGTATTCATTATTYATTAGACTAGGTTATTTAACTGGTATCTAAAGTCCCAAACCTACTTTTACCCAATAGTCAATTTGCCTAGGAAAAAAAATGTTTGGAACTAAATATGGACTTAGTGGTCTAACTTTAGACATTCATTTCAGAAAATGCTGACCTTCTGTGTAAAAAGCATACAACAAGTGCAGCATACATTACTGGTGAGCTATAATCAACTAAAATACAGTACTCTGATTTYTACTGCTTTGCAAAGTATTACTCTAATCCATTATTGGGAAAATCTGATTCCCATAAAACTAGCTTTATTAGAAATAAGAAAACTTCCTAAATTAAGCCTACTTATGATTGGCTTTATAAAATTAGGATATATGAACAGTCCTGCACCAGCAAGCCCCCAAACTGCATCTCTCTCACCCGGGAAGGCCTAGTTTTCTTCAAAGACAAACAGAAAATCAAGCAGCCTTTAGAACTGCTATATAAATGGTCAGAGTAAAGCCAGTTTCTTGGATTATCAGTTCAAAAACATACCAGAAAACTGAGCTTTGATATCTCAGTTTCCAGGACCATCAATAAAACATTTTGCATAGGCACTACCATTTGCTTAAAAATGTGACTAAGGCAGAGATCACTCTGCAGAATGTACAGTCATACAAGATGACTAGGCTGCTCTCATGCTTAATGCAATTTAGCTTTTTAAATACATCCTTCTTTCAGGTAAGCTGTACAAAATATCTGTGTGTTCAAGGCTTAGCAATAAGATAGGGACTTAGCTTCACCTTGGAGTCAATTACTGGAACCGAAAAACATTTCCACATACAGACTACTCGGGGACCTGCAAGATTCTGGTTCCAGCCCTGTGGGTAGAGACACGCTTCATGAGAAACGTTCCAAACCCACTCCAAGAAACAGGGCTTAGACTGGGAGACAACATGTCCTATATGGAGCTGAAGGCAATGTTTAGCCCCATCCTCCTTCATGATGGGTGAGGACTATTCAGTGTGTCACGTGAAGGGAGTATGTCTGCATGCCACGATGTCCATCTACAATTTCATTTTGGGAAGCAAAACAGTCAAGAGACTGGATTCTCAGGGGTTATGGCTTGCTGGACTCTGAAGGAGCAGATCATTTAGAAGTCTGACGACTGGCTGAGGCCATAAAATACCACTCCTTGTGCTGAACAAAGCTGCGATTCTAGCAACAAATCCAATCACAGCACAGATTCTGACTGGAATATGAGCAATAGCCCCTGCCTTTGTATATTTTTTGAGTATATCATATTTCAAATAAACTAGGCATGTAGAGCAATCCTCTGCAGCACATTTGTACAGTGTATAATCAGACATTAACACATCCATAACAGATAGTTTCAAAGTTGAATGTTTTGGAGGAAGTACATTTATTCTTGATTATCGCACATATTTTTGAACTGTAATAATAAAAAGAAAATGGAATCAGCTAGGTGGACACTAAGAAGCGAGCACAGGTACTCATACATACATCTGCGGAGCTCTTAAGTACAAAACAGAGGTGTTGCATGTGTGCTGGAGCATCCGACTTGGCAGACAGGCAGCTCCAAGGCTGCTAGCAAACAGCTGTGCCTGTTACACAAGAGACAGATGCTGAGATTCAAGATGAACAGAATTACAAAAAGGTTTTTTTTTTAAAAAAAAAAAAAAAAATCTCACCAGAAAAGCAAATCTATGTGGTCACACGACTCACTCACTGCTCTGACAGAGGGTGGAAGTTAACTGAAGTTTTCACTTCCCTACAGATATCTGGCAGCACTCTACTGGCCATCTTCAAACTCTAACTGGAAGCTTAATTTTAGAGATTCCAGATAATTCTCATACTGGGCCAAAGACTCTTTCCTCAAATCTCCTTAATTTCCAAATCACAAGGCTAGAAGAAGATTTTCTTTGACTGGAAAACTCTCTTTCTCTGTTAATCTTAACCCTAGGAGGACAGTACGCATCAGGCACTGAGCTGGGAAGAGGCAGAGGAAAGAGCTGGTTCTCTGCGGGTCCGTTGCGGAGATGCCTGGTGCTGTACAAAGGCCAGCACAGTCCCCAGTCTGTGGGAGCCACCCTTTCACGGGCAATTCGCAGAGTAGAAATAAATGATACGCTTAAGAGAGATCCTCAAGGGCCTTTCCAGCAACTAAACTTGCAGTTGCAGACCTCTGGACTATGCACCGAAAGCAGATCAGAATCAAGTCAGAGAAGAGAGGTAAGTAAGCTCACTGTCAGGAGAGCTGCTGAACCCCGTGGGCTACCTTTTCAACAAAAGCAATGACAGTGGCTCTCTGATTAGAAAATAGATATTCCACCCATGGTGCGGGGGGGAGACGGGACAAAAGCCATCTATCTACTAGATAAATCTTTCTCAAAATGTAAAGAAAGAGAATTTTCACTCAAAGATTTAATAAAACAGGAAAACACCAAATAAAGGGATGCCATTATAATAAATTTAAGACTGTCAGTCAGACAGATGCTCAAACAGAACAGCAGGCACGTTTGCGAATTCATCTGGATCCTTCAGGAGTTGGTTTATTTTTGTGGGAAATGAAGAAGGGATGACATGGCAAAACTCATTTTCTCTCCTACATATACACAAAGATCTGGTGCCAATGCAATAGTAGCATTAGATTAAGAAAAATGATTCACAGAGAGCTTTTCAATTAAACTAGGTTGCAGAAGTCAGCATGTTTTTCAGTAGCACTGAGCAACTTATCTTGTTTAGCAAAAGGCAAATATTTATCCTGGAGCGGGGAGGGAGGGCTTCAGCTAATGCTGAAGGGTCTGCTATATTCAACTAACACTAAAGCCATCACTGGGTTACTCCTGTTCGATGATGAAAGCAGCAGATTAGAAACATTTAAACAAAAGCTTTGAAACAGAAAGAACCGGTTTTAGAACCACCAATGTGTTTATTTTCATCTTGAAAATGGATTACCACTACCTACCTAGAAAACAAAACACTCAAGCCTTTAAAAAGCGCATCATCAGTAACAGCAGCTGAACAAACACGTAAGGTACGGTTGCTGCTCATTTGTTTCAGTGGGAAGAAACCAAAGTTTGACATGGAAACATTTATAGCCCTTTAAAATATGTGCATGTTTAAGAGGACTATAAAAGTGCAGTTTATGGATAGAGAATCGTCAAAGCATCAAAATGAAATCTAGGCTAAGGCTTTAAAWTGGAAGGATGACCTTTTCTCTTTTTTTAATTAAAAAATATAAAGAACACCTATCAAGTCTGTTCTGTTGATACTAAATAGCTGCTCCAGATTACAGAGACATAAACAACGGATTTCTAGATTGGTGAAAGAAAATAAGCATCTACAAGCTTATTTGAATGCAGGGGCAAGGTCCATAAGGTGCTAATACTCAAAGACACGTAGCAGCCCTGACATTTAGTACTTTTTCACAAAAGCACAAAAAAGTATATTCCTTTGTGAAAAACTATTTACACAATCGGCGAGCCCTCTCTAACCAATCTCTGAGAATTAGAAGTCACATCTGCTAAAATAAACCAGCACAAGTAAATGCAGCCACAGCTAGAAGAGATGATTTTAAATACAGGGCATTATAACACCCTGAGGACAGTGACTCTTGACTACACAAGAAACCAAAGCACCACAAAGTGCGACCCATCTCGAAGGTCCCGAGAGCTGAACAGCGCATACAAGGTTATCGAGTTACTGTCCACTTCAGCCTCCCAAAAATTATTCCCTTGACAGTGTTTCAACGAATGTGGTTTGAAAAAATTCAAACTCTCTTTGTTCTAACTTGCAGCCAAAGCACAAGGCTTTCTCTCTTCTCCCTCTCGCTCCTCCCCCCAAAAGCCCCAAAGATATATCTAATAGAAAAAATCAAAGGTAAAAAGACAAAGTCAGAAAATAGGCATGAGTACAAAATCAGATTTTACTCTACTTCATATCTGGGGAAATTTTTAAAGTACCAGATATGCTTTAAATCAGTGTAATTCAGAAGGGCTACTAATGCCTAATCCTAATAGCTATTCAGAAAAGTACTAATGTCTGAATATAAAGTGACCGCAAAGAGAACGGTCTTGCCATAACATCACTACAAATGTTTTGGTTTGCACATGCAGTGCACATACAACTTAATGAGACAAGAGCGAATTAAACGATCTCCCCTTGGTATCTGATTCTGCAGGGCTCATCTAACTTTTACTAAAGTCTTACTAAATGTTTCTTTTAATTTTGCAGCTTATTAGACAAGGCCCAAAGTTTAACTTCTGAGTCCCTCTAGATCACGCACAGAGTGAAATACAATGAAATTCCCAAGAAAAGCAATGGACTGCCATGACCAAAGGGGCTGTTAAGCTATGAAGTGACCCAGCAAAGAAGTGGGGAACCGCAAAGCTACCGGGCATTACTCCATCTTTCTGAAAATCAACATATGTGCAGTTAATTACTAATGAGGAAAACCTTTTTTCTCACTAATTAAGACAAGTGCTTTTCAATATAGTTTCTTTAAATTACTTTCATTTAAACTTTGACTGCCTTCCAGAAGAGGAGCTACTGACTAGGACTACAGGCCATATTCAGTGAAATAAGATGACCATTAGCTATTCCTACAATATTACTTTGACCAAAATAGTACTGTTGATTTCAAGATGTTTACATTACTTTCAAGGATTTTTTTTTCCATTCAAACATCTGATCTGTTTTCCCTCTTGCACAGCACTTGGAAAGCTGCTTCTCTGAACTCCTTACAGGTGAACAAATAGAAGATGAAAAATGTTCCATCAAGGAGAGATCTTTATAAGTCATGGTGGATGTAATTTTATTTTCTTTTGCAATGGCTTGCCATCGTCCTCAATTTATGAGTGAAATTCCACTTTCATAGGTTAGACAGTGCAATTCATAACCGAATTCCTAAGCCCCTGTAAAACAAACAAATGCCTCTTCTGCTGCTGCTTCTTTTCCCTTCTGCTGCTGCTTCCCTTCTTCTATCCTACATTGACAGAACATAATTCGACTAGTCTTTCATGCAGGAGTCCACACCAAAAACCACAAGTCGAAAGAAGATGAAAACACAAGAGATTATATGGGTAGTAACTGATTTACAAAGCTCCAAAATGTGGCCTTCTGCATAGAAAAGAGACTAAGATAGCTAATTAAGAAATAAAATATCCTGCTAGCTGTCCTACATAAAGGAAATATTTTTCACAAAAAAGTTGAGAAAATCACAAATAACAGAAAGCATGTTTTTTGTGCTTGCACATTATGTTGCTCATTATCTTCAAGTTATTATTATTTTCTTATCCCTAAAACATGATCAGTGAAAAATCTTCCCACCTAAAGGACATCTAGGTAATACTGCCACATTTTTTTCATTGCTGCACTTGTTTTATACAGGACACACAAGGGCAAAGGGAGAGAAGGCAGAGGCTTGCTTAAGACATTGGCAGGGCCGAGCAAGGACTTCAGGAATCCCAGGTCTCTGATCACTCAACAGTATTGCTGTCTTTACAACTGTATGAGCAGAGGAGGTAAAGAAACAGAATCATGATGTACAGAGACTTTAGGAGTAATAAATACTGGAAATATATACAGAAAGAGAGAACAAATGGTGATTTTGGAGCTTGGAACTGCATGTTGGTTGACACTTTAAGGTCACTCCTATTGCCCCCTACTTCAAAGGGAGGGTTCTGGTAATGGCAACCTGCCAAAATGTTGTCTTTTTTCCTCTCATCACATCATATGTGTAGAAATCTTTCCCAGCTTTGGAGGATCATGTTTACAAATGTTGAAAACACACCTTGGAGGTAAAGTCTCTAAGACCCATAGTACACTGGATTAGATACCAGCCTGGGCCTCAGGAGATAAGAATTTGAATCCTGCTTTGCTGTTACATTTTCTCAGATAGTTCAGCAAAGTGAAATATTTAAATATTTTAAAACTAATTAAGCTAAGTCACACTGAGTTTTCATTTGCCATGCAGCCATAACCATGGTTGAGTCACTGTTTTTTTCTTTCTTTCTTCCTGACATTCAAGCAGGGAAAATCTATCCATTGCTTTTACTGCAAAGTCTAGTGCTGACAACTGGACTCTGCATGTTTCCTGAGTATAAAACATTTCCTTTCAGCAAGTCCACAGTGAACAGTACTCTCACTACAAAACCAGAGGTTTCTAGTGAAGTATTTTAATTCAGATAAAAATTGCTGGTATAAAACTCAAACAATAATAGGACCAGTACATGAGACATTCATCAAATTGTAATAAATAAATAAATAAATCAAGGCAKTAATGGTCAGTACCTATCTATGCATAAAAACAATCTTCTGTTTATGGATGGACGTGAAAGAAAACATCTCTTAACCTGTTTCATGTCTTCTCCTCCTCCAGTGCATTCCTCCCAGGTCATTCCAAGATTTTCTTACAAGCTGTTAAGATCACATAATATTTTATTTTTATTCACCCTCCTTCTAAATTTGCTTGACTTCATGCTTCAGATCAACCCTACCTGCAATATGGCAAATAAGAGAAACAAATGTGCCCACTCTGCCCAAATCTAAAATAGCAGAACCTGAACAGGTTAGGTCTCCCTACTCCGCAGTTTCATACCTATCTGTATTCATATTACAGACAGTAATTCTAGGAGACACAAGATGTACCCATCCTAAACTAAAACAAAGAAACAAACAAACCACCACCACTGTAACTAGCCTTTCAATTTATAGCTGTAATTTTTTACAGAACCAAAACATTTCCCTCATTACAGTGAAAAATCATTAGAACTTTAGACATCATGACAAAAAACTAGAATTTTGCCTTGCTAAATGCTGGAGAAAATCAAAGATTAGTTATGGTTTAGGATGTCTGAAAACATGGAAATCATTAACACTCCCCTCTCCCCAAACTTAGAAGTATCAGCTGTATTTTGGACAAACTACCCCTGCAGGCCTGGCTCTACATGAAGCAAATTCAATTATCAGTTAATGGGGCACAATAGCCAAACCGAGGTCTATGCAGTTAGACAGAAATGCAACAAGAATCCCAAGTTAAGCAGCAAAAAGTTCCTAGCATCAGAGGCTCAGCTATGTTCAYTGTTCTCTGGTAAAACCAAAATATATCTGGTCATGATCTCTTCCTGAATCTTAGCAGTCCTCAAGCATCAGAAGCATGTCTTCTGTAATAAACAGTTCCTTATGACTTCTCAGCACAGCCTAGCCTTTATTTTTTTCCAAAATTTTCCAAACAATTTTCAGAAACTTGTTAGAACTTTAAAGGCTGCTAAAGCCCCTCAGACTCTGTGCACTTAGCTCAGCTGTGCTCTTTCCAATTAGACAGAGATTTGCAGGAGACTTGGGAATACCTGGTGCTACTCTTCACTAGAGGAAACATTGTAAGAACCTTCCAGACAGAACCCTAAAAAAAAGCCCAACTCAGTACTTCTAGTGAGTTTTTAACTCCACAATTCCTTTGTAATAATTTAGCATCCCTCTAAAGACTTTATGGGGCAAATGGCACCCTGTTTCCTAGGCCTTTCCTTAGGATCTAGTTTAAAAACAATGTATATTTCATTGTAGGTACATAATTCCCTGTTTGGTCTTCAGCATCTCCCGTTTCATCTTAAAGGACGCTTCTCCTGAAGGCCAAGTTTCTTCAGAATAAAAAATCTGGAAGCCTCAGGTGACTCTCGGCAGTCACTCCTTCTTACGCTTTTTTATCCTTAGGCTCTAAAGATACTTTGTTAAATCCAGTTTCCSTTGCTAAAAGATGACACAGACTCTACTCTGAGAGGCCTCTTTGATGCCAGTTAGCTCTTCTGCATGCTAGGCTTCAAATATATCAATACCAACAAGAATGTCCTAATGAAGGGTTGCTTATCTCCACATGAACATGTCTAGTGATTAACCCGAGTAATTATTTTGYATGGTTTTTGATTATATAAAGCAAATTAGAGCTAGAAAAAATAGTAAAAATGAAGACTAAAAAGGGAGTCTGGTAAAGTGAGGTAACTATCTATTCCTGGTTATACACAACTTTATAAACCTCAGATTATGTGAATACAATTAATACGCAAATCCCTCTACAAAACTTGGACAGACCACCTCACTGAAAACAGCAATAAAAGCTGTCAAGGTAAATCTACTAGATGCTTCCCTGGGTATGTTTGCTAAGGCCGGCTGGCACAATTCAGGCAGGACACTCCGGGAGAGAGAAGGGGAATGTTCTTGGTGCAATACTGATCAAAGGGAAACACGCAGTCAAATGGGAAACAGATTCACTTGGAAAGCTGGGAGTAGTAGTTGTTTCTGGTTCACTGCCGTGTACGTGCAGGGCCCTTGCAGAGCACCTGTTCCATTAAGACCCAAGAATTTCCCAACTCCTTGCCTTCTGCTGTCTCCAACTAGCCATAATGAGGACCAAAAGAATGACAGCAATTGCTTTGTTAACACCAGAAATCACTGCTTACAACAAAAACACCAATGCAGTGCCAGCTCCACTTCTCACATTTTTCCCTGACTCTATCCATTGTGTGACTGGAAAAAAAGGTAGCTTTAAAAAAGTTTAAAAGTCTACCATTTAAGAAACAGAATGCTGGACCAAAAATTGAGAGCACTAGATTTGAACCAAGGCAGAAAATCTTAGGAGGTATCCAGAGCAAAGTATTTAAAGTGCCATAGGTTAACAAGACTGAAAKTGCTCCCAGGTTTTCTGGCCTCAATGCAATTATGGCAAAGAAAGAAATTTTCAGCAAAGCTAATCTGGTGGTGGCCAGGAATGGCAAGGTATATCATTTAGAAGTATGCTGCAGCAGCTACATATCCTTAAACCAATCATTAGCTTTCCTTATTTAGTAGTCGTTATCAATTAATTATTCAATTATATAATTAATTGATAATTTGATTAATAAATAATAAGTAATTATTATTTATTCTGTAACAAACACATTAGGCTGGGCCTCACTCTCCATGGAAACTATTTTAACACAAAGCAGATTTTGGTCTTTATTTGTTTTGAGCCACAAGCAAAAAAGCAATATACATTTACTTTGGAGGCAGGTTGCCAAATGGATGAAAAGGGCCTGCAAGTTTTACTTTTGGTTGCCCTAAGCATTTATGGTCAACTTTTCCCAGCTCAAAAGCCAAAGTCTGCTCTCAATTAGCCTGGTGTAAATCAGAGCAACTCCATTGACTTCAGACAGCTTTTCTGGATACAGAGCATTGTGAGACAGAACAGGATTTGGCCAATATTGTCTTTTTTTTTGCTTTACCAGCATCAAGGATAGTTCTCTTTTTGGAAGACTTATCGGTTGAAACAAAGCAGATGACTGTGGACAACCTGTTTGATGTGGTAAACAAAAGCAAAGCAACTGCCAAAACAGCTGACGGAGTTAGAAAGAAAAGAAACATGAACACTGTGGGAAGGAGAATGCTGAGGAAGAACTTGAACCTTCCACTGATTTTGGTAGCAAAGTCCAAAAATAACCAAGAATATTGCCTAAAAGAAAATTCAGCATGGTGTAAGAATGTCATTTTAATCTCTAGTCACATCCATCAGAAGTAATTCCACCAAACTTGATGGCATTAATGAACTGTAAAACCAGACAGAAATTTGCAATCGCACACAAAGCGGAGAGATACCAGCAGGAGTGACACAGTAAAATTAGCATGAATACTGTTACTCAYTCTTCCCATTGGTAAAGAATATGTAGTGAAGGAGTCTCCAATTAAAGAGACTGGCACTCTTTTATTCAGAATATTTTCCAACTAAATACAGCAGACCAAAACTTATTGCAGACTTTGTCCCTTCCTTGGGAAGGAACTAACAAGAAAGTCAAATCTGCATGAATAGAAGCCATGAAGCTTTCTCTTCAATTGCTTTTGCTCCYAGTTTAATTATCAAGTGTAGAGCTACTATTTTATTCACCTGTAGTATTTCATTGAAAGTTGAGAGAGTGACTGGAATTTGATAAAGCAGGAGAGCTGGTTCCTTTACCTACCACAACTATAGATTTGGCTAGAGGATGTGATTAAAAATTGTGAAGGACAGAATCAGAACCACCTTTTCTAAAATGTTTATTAACCAGCAACCCAGCGGGACTTTCAGAAGAGCCATTGCGGATAGGCAACTTGCCTCCTGTTGTGGCAATATTGAAAATTTCATTCAGCATACAACCTGCATCTTTGGGCACCAAAACAAATTTTGTGGTCCCTCATGAATGGTGTGTGTGGGGGGGGGAAGATCACTGATTTGCTAGCTACAAGTAATGCTTCTCATCTTTAGTTAGGGAGCAGAAAAGGATTTTTATTTATCCAATACTCTCCTTAAATGTCAATTTTATATACATTCATAACCAGTGCCTCTTTCCTTACAGAGCCGCTTTTCCTTACTAAAAATCAGCTGAAACAAATCACAAAAAATTATCAAAGAATTRCTGCAAAATAAATCAGATAAGCAAACATTAATAATGAGAAAATATACTGGTAAGAGTTGGTGTCCCATATGACTTGTATTTGTTTGCAACAACAGAATCAACAATATTTGTGGAGTTGAAGCATTCCCCTTTTTCTAAATCAAACTCACCACATCAACACATCAATGTTTGCTGCACATCCATCAATACAGACTCCCAGTCCCGTTAGTAAGCCAGAGAAAGGAGGCCAGAATCATGCAAGAGGCACTCCATGCAGAGCAGCTGAAGCCCCAGCTGTACTCACACCGAAGCCGCCCCAAACTCAGCCTCAAATGCACTGTCATCCTCGTCACCAGCCTGCAAGACCGTGGGGCGCTCAGCTGCCAGCTCACTACAGATCCGGCCAACAGAAGGTGATGGAAAACAAGCATGAATGTGTTGCCAAATGCAAAAATAAGCCTTTATGTCGTATACAATACTCATCTACTGTTTAAATTATCCAGAGTCTTATATTTTCATATTGCCTGAAGCCATTCAACTTTAGTCAATTCGGTTTGCTCTGCAAAATGGGCTGCTTTCCATTAAAATGTGGAATTATAAGGCTCTTAGCTTATATCCAGTGTTACACAACAGAAATCCTCAAAAAACTTCCCAAATATTATGATCAATACAGGAAATGTTCTTCATGGAGCATGCTTTGATTTTGCAAATTGCATCTCTGAGCCACCAGATGAGAGACATCTGGTCAGCTTTAGCTACCTGTAGCATACACATCTACATCTGAGCTAATCAGCCAGACTCCCTTCATCGTCAACTGAGAGGAAGAGCCAGTTTCAGTGCATGATTCATCTTAGATGAAATTTCAGGCATGTAGAATACATTAGATAACTGAAGGTCTAGAAAAGGAGGTCCTTTCTATTCTCCACTGACTTCAAAGGAAGGCAAGATGATCAGACGTTTAACTTGGGTAAAATTAATTCCAGCTCTCTTGTGTGGTATTCAGACATGCTGAGGAGCTGCAGCTCCCATTTTTCCTAAATCACACACAGTCCAAGCCAACAATAATGATACTGGCTATACAGTGTTGCAGACTGCTTCTCAAGTAGTCATTATTCTCTCTCTTACATTAATTATAAAACACCAGATATGTTCACTACTACAATGTAGCCTCAAAGGAAAACTTTTATCCTGGAATAATAATTACAGAGAAGAAAGAAAAACAAGAAAAGAATTAATGTAACATATACAGAASAAATAAATTCACATTAATATGACTGCAGTCTTGCTACAACCTTCTATTATGTTGGTATTTTGAATATAAAATCTGTCAATAGATTAAATTAACCTTGGTTAATTTAATTTAATCCCACCCTGAATGTTCTGCCTCATGTGATTTGGTTTCATTGGGGTAGATGGTGCCGAAGAACCGAGATATATAGATAAATCACCTACAAAGCTTTTATTTAACCTTTAAATATATTTTTTTCTTTTTTTAATGCAACAGGAAGAGAAAGAAAAGGGAAACAGAAACARCTGCTAGATCAGTAAAGTGCACTGAACATAATGGAAAGAAATAGAGGGAAAAAAAGAGTATTCCTCAGCTCATGCACTTACTTCTCACTGAGGTCTTCAATACGCTGTCCGTGGCCTAGCATGAAGGTAGGGTTTGACTGACTGCATGGGCTCGCAGGGGCTGATAAAGTGCTTTTGACATTCTGCACCGAGTGTCTCCGGCTCCGTCTGCGCTCCAGTCCCCTTCGCTCACTAGCACCAAGACTGGCCCTTCTTCTGTCCTTGCGCCCACTGGGTGGAGGATCAGCAGTTTCATCTCCATCCTCATGTCTCAGTGTCATCTGAGAAGGAAAGAGAGACAAGACTTCTTACGTTGTTCCTTCAGACATCATAGATTTTCACACTTACATTTTAAAACTTAACTGGTCGCAACACAACTCCTGTGAGAGTCATCTTTCTATATCCATCTATCTAAGTTGTTACCTATTCATTAGTGCAATGTAGCAGCTCTAATAATGGAATTATATACCGATATCCTTTATAGAAGACTACAGGATCTGTAACAATACATTTCCTGTATCTGCTATATTTTTTATTTTATTAAGGACTTAATTTTCAAAGCAGCTGAATAGTGTTAAGACACGTAGCTGCCTTACTCCATTTCATGAAGTCTTTGCTCTACTGCAATCAACAAAAAAAATCCTGTGAGTTGGCTGACTAAAGATTCAACACRTAGTCAGTAACAAATTTGGGAACACAAGTAGAAATTAATGTCTATTACTTCAGAACTTATGTGAGARCAGTATCATAATCTTCCCAGCCAAGAAGGAGATCAACAGTTGTATACATAACTGAATCCCACTTAATATCTCTGTTTTTATAGATCTCTCCATAAAGTAAACAAAGGGGAAAAAATTAACATAACAAGTCTACTTCTGTGAACTGGTACCACAATGGATTTAAAAAACCCAGACCACACATCTCCTCCAAGCCATCTAGTTTTGAGGTTAGCATAACTGCTTTCACACATGCTAGTTCAGAAGCACTATCCATACAAAGGAACATAGGGATAATAAAAGAGGAGAACAATGTTATGTTGAGAACAGGACAACCACTGTAACATTTGACAAACTTCTGATGTATATTGGGAGCTCATCACAGGAGCAGAATGTGGAGGTAGAATCTAGCACCTCGATTACAGCATGCCTACAGCTGCCAGTGTGACACAGTTCTAACAAAAACCCCACAAGTGTAATCTTAGAGACATGACGAAAGATGTTTCCAACAGAAACAATGAAGTTACTGTGTAAAAAGTACTGTTGGACATCATATGAGACACAGCATAAAATTTAAGTTGTCATTATCTGAGAAAGATCCATTCAAATAGGAACAGTTACAGAAAAGGGCTATGTGGGCAAAGAGAAGAGTGGATATCTTTCTCCTGTTTCTATTAGTCTTATTCTGTTTATTCTTATCAAAAGAGACTTTGGCACAATGAAGATAGGAGTGTGTGTGATATTTCTGTTTAAGGGGTAAAATCTATTTAAGTCGGGGAAAAATGAGTTATTTAGCTAAAGAACAACACTGGCAGAARAAAAGCAGGAATTTACACTGGTATGTCTAAATTTAGTCTGGTTATCAAGAGAAAGCTGGTAGCCATTAAGCAATCTGATAATTTTGCCCTCAGCACTTTCAAAAGTCACAGCAGGAGTAAAACCCCCAACTTTTAAGTTTAATGATCATTTTTGGAAGAGGATGTTATAAGCTAATGTCTCTGACAAAAAAAATAAAAGGGAACACACAGCCCTCTGTCACTCTCAGGTTCCTGTTTTGGCTTGACTCTTCCTGCAAACTGTTGCACATAACGAGTAACTCTACTGAAGTTAATGAAGTGACATGAATGTAGAGTTGATGAAAAGAATAAGAATCAAATTTGCCAAATTCTTTGCTGGACTTAGATGGAGAGAAAGTCATTTCATTTCATCACATCAGAATATGAATGCACATTTAAGTTTTATTAACTTCAGCCTAAACTTCYCCCCTCCAACATTTTCTGAAGTGTGAGAAAGGGTCTAATTATTAAGAAACTGGATATCCTATCTTTGCATATAAATATTCCAGAAGTGGTTATTTTACACCTATGCGGTTAACATGGAATCATTCATTACTCCATTGCTGCAAACCATATAGGAACTGGTCCAGTGTAAACTCGTAAACAAGGACTTGCTGGGTATTCAGCTGTGGAGTGAGTGGTACTTGTGAAGCTGAGCTCAGCTGAATCTTTTTCACGAGTTGAACACTTTTGCATGTGGCAAGAATTTGTACTTAATTTAGGATGTGTAACTAGCAGTCTGAGAAAGTTTTAATTGCAGGCAGAACTGCCTCTAAAGACGCTAGTAAATGTTCTATTTTTCCTTGAAGTATGCCCCAGGTCTAATATGAAATGCATTTGTATTAAACATTGTCAGGTACTCTAGCAGGTCACATATATGAACGTGTATAATATGTCTAGCAACCAGATGTTTTTCTTTTAAAATAAAATAGATAACCAAATTTCACCTAGGTTACATTCCCCCCCCCCAGCTTTGAAGTTTGCACAAGCTGTAAGATGCATAAAACAGGGCATGTTATGTTACCTCATAAATGTTAAATTGCTCAACTAAGTCCAAGTCTGTTCCTTTCTTGTTCAAGTGCCTCTGTGAAATAGCTTCAATGCCTAGCTCTTCCAGACAGTCCACCACATCGTAGAAAGAGTCTTGATCTGGCAACCCCGACAGCGTCTAAGAATCAAAGGAAAAACATTTAAATGTTTGTTTTGAAAAGAATTAAACAAAGGCTTTTAAAAGCGGGTGGCAAGTGGTGCTATGTATGATTTCAATAAAGCACAAACCATGATGTGGGATTAGAAACACCGCTAGAAAATAAAAARCAAGTGGCACAGCTTTTAACAAACAACTCCGTGCACTGTGTAAAAACCCAAATAATTGGCAAAACAAATCAATGTTATTATTTCATACAAAAAAAGTATGGAAAATGTGGGTCTTTAAAATACACAGTTGGATTCTTCCTGGCATCRTCCAACTACAGATTTAAAGACCAGAGAACGTTAAAGCATCAAACACAGCAATAAAAGCAAAGAGAGAAAAAAGTTTAGCTAAAAACAGTGAAGCTGATTTCCTACTGATTCCTCTAACTTTGGTCTGAAGAAGAAAAAGTGCAATGCACAGCTGTGTGATGTGTGGACAGCAGGAAATATCCTGCACCATGTGCCTACTGTCCTCCACACCTGCAGCAGAGGTCATTCTCCTAACACACAAGTTGTTCTGTGTTACAGAGATATCGACTCCTTTYCTTCTTTTCAGCTTGAAAGTCTTATTAAAGGTACACAGACTCCTTAATTCCAGTAAAATATTAGAAGAATTACAAATTCCTACTTATGGGGTAAGCTCTCACCAACATTAAAGAGGAGACTTTGCATACTAAAAAATATCTGATGCCAATAAGTAAATATTACTGAATATGAACTTGAATCTAGAGCTTTATTCGGTACCTGATCTATGTTTGAGAAAAACTACTTTAAAAAATAATAAAAAAAAACTTTTTGGTTTCCCGTTTTTTGATGGATTCAGAAAACCCAGAGGAAATGAAAGGTGTTCTTCTGCAGTATACCATGTACTTCAAATATTCCATGGTGGGGTACAAAGCGGGGGTGGAATCAACCCACTATCACACTACCACAACTGTACTGCAGATGATGTATGGGAAGACGACATGAGCATCAGACAGATTTGTACATTTACAAAGTCAACAGAGACCACTACTATCTTGATTTGCTACTGTTTTCTATCCAGCTCATGCTGAATTTATACCATTCTTTACAGATGATTCAGGAATTTGAGACTAATTCTGCTCTGCATTGATGTTAAGCCAAAATTACGGAATTTACAGGGCAAACTACTTCCCGAGTAGCACATGTGCCATTGCAAAAATCAGTCTGCAGAGAGTCGCCTCTGTAAAACAAGAGACAGTACACACTTGAAGCTCAGTATTTATTCTGGGTTAGCTCATGCAGGAGACACCCATTCTGAGGCAGGTTCCTCTCTCCTAACTTTAACTATTCAATCACCTAGCACAGGCTACTTATCTGTAGTCCCAAAAGAGTGGAGAAAGAGCAAGACAAAGAGTGCGTGCAAGAGCCAAGTGCTCTACAGAAAGATTTTCATCCTCTTTATGAATGAGATTGGATGAATTTTGCTCCCAGAGTACTGGGTTTTGAAGCACGGCGTTTCCAAAGTTGCTCAGAGCAGCATAATGAAGAACACAACAGCTCTTGCGGGCTACTTCCCTACACAGAGAAGCTTTACTTTCAGAAGGATTGGTCTGACTTAYGTGAATAGCGATGCCCTGCACTGCTTTAAGCACCTCTTTCCAGTGAAATGAAGCAYTGGAAAAACATGCATCACCAAGATTTGTTTTGTTTTAAATACATACAACACAGTAGTATCTTCTTCAGTCATTAAGGGACTACATTTAGATCTGGTAAGGTTCAGTCAGAGAGTGTTGTAATGTGAATGCTCARCAACAACACAAATAAAATGTTAGGGTTTTAAGTTCAGGCTCCAATTAAGAAGTCACCTCTGTCCAAGACATTATTTAAGCACATGGTTAAAAACTATTGAACACAATGCAACTAAATTTTCCTTAACAGTAGAATAGATATCATGTATGCTTTGTGTCTTACTAAATTGGCACCTAGCTCTGAGTAGAAATTGGAGGATTCAGTAAATGAAGCTGTTAGGCTATAATTCAATGTAGAATGCACATTCAATGAAATGTGAATTCAAACTCTKATGTAAGAGGTAGACAGCAACTATGCTGACCCGAGTGTCTTCAAGCACAATAAAACGTGATGTCTCACGTTCAAAAGGGTAGACAAACAACCACATCTTTGCTTCTGTGCATGCACTTGCAAAAATGCAGGAAATGGTCTTGAGGCTGATAYGCAGATCACCTGCCTTTGAGCATATCCTTTCTCTTATTGGAAGTCAGGCAGGCTGTAGGCAGGGCAAAGTAGTATTAACTGGCAACTCTACTTTTACCAGGAGTTTTTTTATCRGTTAACGTAATTCTTAATCACACAGCAGTGGAAATCCAATTTTCACTGCATTCTACTAGCTAGAACTGGGCAATTAAACTCTCATTTATAGTAAYCAAGTATTTTTCCTTTGCATGGTTTGTCATTAAATTCACAGATCCATTTTCAGAGGCTAATGCATATAAAATTCAATTTCCATCATGATGAAAGGATGAAAAGGGCACCACCGGTGCCACAACTAGGTCGGTTCAGCCCAGCACAGGAGAAAGCCTTTTGCAGTAATTAAAACACAAGGGGCATGAGGCTCTTACATAAACRGCTGACTAAATCTGACTTGTGGTATCAGAAAACAAGTGTGCACCCCCATTTTCCTGGTTGCTTTTTCAAGGACACAATAGCAGCAATCAGTAGACTACAGGGGGCACAAATTTGGCAGGTGCTTGTGAGGTCTTTGCTCCTTCCTAAGTAGSCGGTTGAGATCAAAATGATACTCCATTATCAAAATACTCATACAAATCCAAATATTTCTTTCTGCCCTAAGGACTGAACTGTAATTTATAAATTGAAAAAATGTCTAGGAAATTAAAATTCAGCCACTGAGAAAAGTGTGTTTAAACCACACTCTGTGGTTTACTTGTTGGATTTTATGTTATGGTGCCACTAACTTAAATCAAAAGTAGGGCTTCAAATCKGAAACCATTCAGAATTCAGGTGTATGAAAGAAACGATCCCAAATGTCAAGATTTATTCCCACACCTCTGTCTGGTGCAGTTCCAGAAAACAGCTCTGAATTAAGGATCAGCTTGTTACAAGATTTTTATTTGTTTGTCTTGTGATTTTGTAAGTTGCTCTCAAGTCCTTAGGGGAATGCCTGCTCAGCTGTGAGCGCTGTCATGAGCACCTGCTTTTGCAATGGTGWGCTAAATTAGAATCAAAACCCAAGCCTGACTTATGAGCTTGATGCATCTCCTTAATCACATATTGACCAAAACCTAAAGAACAGATTTTACCTACCACTAACAGTAACAGTCTTAATGAAAAGAAAGGCAAAAAACCTGTGGTGAGATAGTATCGGGGGGGTGTCTATATGAATATAGCCATCAAATGTTTTCCTGGATGATCAAGCCGTTGATGACAGCATACACAACCAGTAACAGCCTAACAGTCYTCTTATTACATATCCTCAGAAACCAGACTTTAATTAGCTCTTGACTATGTCTAGCCGCAGACTGAAAAGCTCTCTTTGCTATTTTTAAAATGTGTAGTCCTGGATGGCACTAGGTAGTAAAATTATTAAGGATAGTGTCTTTTGTCATTAACAAAATAGTAATAGTATAAAGCAATGATGCAGACCACAGAAAGGCTGGCAAAGTATGTTAACTGCATGTGAAGAGGGCCAAGTCATAGAAGAAAACTGCTCTGGTTACTAAACGTACRACAGACTGAGCTCTACTAGAGGGCCCATACAATAAATCGAGATACTATCTAAATTTTACATGATATGATGAAATGCATTACACAGTAAACAAGCATGCTTAAGGATACTAGCCAAGTTTTCAATTGCTTTCRGATAGGAAGAAGCATCTATCATGTGAGTGTTTTCCTGGGAACTACAACTTCCTCTGAAACATCTGGTGCCGGTCCCTGTCAGGCACAGACCTAAAATGATCCTTGTTCCAATGTGGCAGTTCTGACGCACTTAAGACAGGTCACAGAAAAATGAATTGCCAGGTGCCATATTAACAGCACGCTGGCCTGAAACAGCACTTTTTCAACTACAGCTAGGGGACCACCAGTAGTATCCTACGTTCCTCCTAATAGCCATTGGCCTGGAAGCTGGTGCTAAAATGCTACTCTTACAGTTGAGCTGATAGCACTTAKTGTATTTTATCTGAGTATATTAAAAAATACTGATTTTGACACATCTAATATTAGTTTTTTCTACCTATCCATTTATTTTTTTTGAACAACTTCAGCATGGCAATTTGTGTTGCATACTAGAGAACAAATGCAATACTACATGCAGGTGAAAAGGAAAACGACAGTAATCTTACAGCTAAAAAACTACCGGTGTAATCTCAATAATAAAGAATTTTAATAACAAATTTGAAAAAAATCCTAATAATAAGTATAGAAGTAAATGATCAAACGAATTAAATACAACATGGAATTTTCTTTTTGTATTTGATGCTAGTTTTGTTTATATAAAGGGAACACAAAGGTTTAATCTATCGGGACCACAGTAAAGCTTCCGTGGAATTGCCACATGGGAAACTAGTTGTTCAAATAAAGAAAGTAGGGATTAATGTAAGAGCTAACAGGCCTCAGGAACCAAAGGGAGATAACAAGGGTTATACTGGAACTATAAATAGTCTGAAGTATCTGTATTGGGACTACTCTCATTTAAGAGATTCATTAATGCCTAAAATTGCAAAAAATTAAGAGTAGATTAATGACATCAGTTAGCATGAATAACTTGGTTAAGCATCAGCAGAGGAGAAGGAGATGATAAAAGGACTGGAGCAATAGCTGTCCAGGTGGGTTTTGTAATCAAGAGTAGTCTGTAAATCTGTACGTGGAGGGAAAGAGAAAAGAGCAGGATTATGTTTCCTYAAAACAAATTCCTCATGAAGATTTTGTCTGTACTGAAAAGTCCGACAACTCCTCGCCTAGAGAAGTTGAAACCATCTGAGCCTTCTTTGTATTCTCTGTGGGGAAAAAAATTACAACTGTGACATGCTGCTTGCTGTTTTCTCTATAATCATGAAAAAAATCCCATTAAAAGCATCATAAAGCTGTCCATAAGCCAGATCATAATTATAAGTGCGGCATTGTGGGATTCCTCTCTTCCTTGATCTTTGTAACTGCTTTGCTCCTTTGACTGCGAGATGCTTTTTCTTTTGTTTGTTTTTAAAGAACTACCTCCTTCTAAAAATAGCTTTAAATGTAGTGAGAGAGAAAAAAAAAAAAAATCAAACTACAGGGATCAACTGTAGGATGACAGAGTCAGTATAAAACAAAATATTTTTAAAAGTCAGCCACCAGGCAAATGACAGTGGTATGAATGATTGAGAGAATTCTCGCAGAAAGAGGATCCAGCATATAAAACAATGAGGTATAAATTGAAATATTAAAAAAATAGTAAGTTTATAGCTTCCTCAACTTTCATAGCACTTATAGCCAAAAGCATGCAAAGGAGATGGTGCCTTTCAGAAAGAATACAGCAATAGATAATAAAAAAGTCCTTTGAAGTCAAGAGGCGTTTTACCACCMTGTTAGCAGGAAGAAAGGCAGCTCTAAGTGAAAGTACTGTGATATCAGGGATGCTACTGAAGGAGGATAGGTCCTCTCAGACATCTTTATTGGACAATACTAACCATTAAGGAAACGTTTTATCAAAAAGAAAAGAAAACAAAAGACCCCTCAAAGCCATGAAGCCATGGGTAGAGTAAGGAGGTATCCTGATTCCTGATCTCCACTGCCAAACTCAGGATCTTTACAAGAACATAATGAAAAATAATAATTTCCTATAATACTCTGACCTATTAAGTACAATCATAAAAAGTTACTCTGATTTTCTAGTAATATCCTGATATTCTATGTTCTTTAACTGACCCATTTCTAAATTAAGTCYATCTAAAGATTTGTTTAGAATTTGAGGACTAGACACTAATTTTTAAGGACTTCAGGCTAATTGATTTCAACTTTTACAGGCCTTTCACTTTCTCCCTTCCTTTAGCACATGTCAGTACTTTAAAAAATGTTTGCTTTTACTGTGAAGCAACCACTTGCAATAAAGGCCTCAAGAAACTACACAGAAAGGAGAAGAAGGAGGAAAAAAAAAAACCATTTTCCTCCCCCTTTTTTAAGCAGAAACACTCTTACTAGCACTTAGACCTGTTAAGTTCATCATATTTGGTTCACAGTGAAAAGAAATTTAAGCGAGCTGAAACTGTAAGACTATGCACAATACAAACCTTAGTGAATATGTGATCTCTTCACCAGTACCTACCTTCTTCCTCTCGTTGGGTAATTTGTTAGGCTTGCCTGTGGAATTCTGTTTTATGCTCTATTTTCAGCTTTGGGAGAGGAACCATGTCACGATATGCTTGCATGCAACATCTAGGAAAACAGCAGTTCTGCTCCCAACTACAGACTCCGAGTGACAGGTCTTTTTTGTCACATATCTCAACAGAGAAGAGCTTTAGGCAATTAAAAATATGAATATTACCACTACCAGGCATGTCAAAAAAAGAACACAAACCTTATTAACCAAGGTCATTGCATAAACCAGCAGCTCAGTATCAATTCCATCCTTCTCCTCCAGAATCTCCATAATATTGGACCATGGCTTGGCTCCTAGAGGTAAAGCAGAAACCATTGCTGAAGGTGATCAAAACGGAAAGGTGTTGATTCAACCTTTATCCAAGAGGTAGTACAAGCTGCATTCACACGGCCAAGCGCAAGACCAAGGGGGAAAGCGAATTTATCTCTACCCTTCTCTGTGTTGAATGGAGAGTTAAGCCAAAACRGTCAGTGAAAGCTGTAAGGCATCCTAAAAGAGAGATCTAATATATGTCAGGTGGACTTTCCCTGAAAGAACTGATTTTTGTCTTGATGATGAAAGAAGCTCTGCTAGTTCATTTTAGTGGACTTCTAAAATCAGGTGAGATTAGTTTTTATTCCACATATCATAAGTTCATGACAAAAAAGATAAATCCAAAACAAAAATCCACATACTATTTTTCCAGTGCATTTGTTGCTTACATTCCTAACAATATTAACAAGTTACAAGGCATTAAGGTAAGCTCCTTAAAAAAAAAGAATTACAGAGAAAGATAAATTTCCCAGAAATATAGGTTGTGCATCTCAGACAAAAAGTACTAACRAAGGAAAAAAAACTGCTGTGATTCTTACTCAAATTTAATAAAAATCACCTCTACAGATCTTTCAAGTGCATTTATCTCACTTTTTCACTAAGTAAAGTCAAAATCTGTGTTTCTGATATTGACACATTTACTTTAGATTACTTGATGCCAACACCAAAGTGGCTTAGTTGGCTTACTGTGTCAAACAAGTCAGGAAAATGCCAGTTGGACTCAGCATAATGTCTTGTATGTAAGATATCTTGCAAAAACATCCTATTTTATTTGGCTAAAAGGCAAATGGACACATTTGCTGAAGAAAAACCCGTGTGTATTTTATTTAGGAAATTAAAGTAAATTGTGAAAGTCCRTAATTCAGTGTTTTGTTCGGAGTAAGGCTAAAGGTCAGGAGGACAAATCAGAAAAGCTAACCCTTACACTTCAAGCTACTCAATTTAATTTTGGAAAATACTTTGCAGAAATATTTTGCAGACTACCAGATTTCATGCCCTTGACACTATGAAGATGATGGCTCTCTGAGAATAATCAGGCAGCAAAATGCACATGTGTCATCACAACAACCTGTTGCTGACTGATCAGTGACCCTGAGGTTAAAACCTTGCTTTACRGTTATTATAATRACAGCCATTGCTTATTCATGCTGATACTGTGCAAGTGTGCATGCATGYGTATACATCCTGCTGTAAAGGTAACAAATCTTTGCCAACTGAAGATCTCCATATTCAAAATGCTGGCAGTGTCTTGTGTGAAAAGCTTCCTATTAACAAGCATACAGCAATATTTCTCCTTTTTTTCTATTTCTCCCTTTTTATTGAGGCATTTTCTGATCTTTACTACTGAAAAATATTAATATTGATTTTTTTATTATTAATATTGAAAATGTTTCCTTATCTTAAGCAAAATCAAAGCAGGGGGGATTCATTCTCACGTCTCAAAATATATTCATGTGCACTATTGATCAAACACTAATTCAAACACATTGTAATGAGAATACACTCAGCACCTCTTCACCAGATTGTCTGTATTACCAGACATTTCGTGCAGCACATGTTCGAAAGACATGTGGAACAAATTCACTCAACTCACAAATGATATATGATCAGCAGGAATGATATCCTCACTGCAAAAATGTCTTCCTGTGGTTTCCGGCGAAAAATAAAAATGGAAGAAAATACAAAGCAAAATGGGGAAACTATGTGAGTCTGACCTACAACAATGCCATTTTAAAAAAYTGAGTTGCTAAGAACATGAAAAATTAATTAATAAATCCACACTACATTATTCAGTGAAAGTCCTTCTAGGGGAGTATGCCTTTATTTTTGTTGATTGTTTTTGTTCTTATTGGTATCCTGTTTTGTTTTTAAAGATGGTATCTTGGTGTTTTGTTTTGTTTTTTTTTTTTTTCTGGATGTCTCTATACTTCCCCAATATCGTAACAGACAATTTTCAGGATTTCCAGGTTCTTCCCAAGCAAAGACGATATATCATTTGCTCTACCCGTGCTGCTTCTCTGTTTCAGAACACATTTTAAAATAATTTTTTATTAGGCAAACCTACTAGTGACATAGACGCATAAGAGCTCATCCACCTTTCAAAGGCTTTAAATAAGCTGCTGCTACTCACTCTAGGGCATTTTGAAAATCCAGCCTTAAATCTGAACATCTTCATTCACTCCTCAACTGGTGTCAATAGCAAGTAATACAATGACTTTGACGGAGATGCTCCAGTTTGTGCYAGATGGAACCTTTCTTTGGAAATGTTATTTTCCTTATTGTGATTTCAAGCTGAATAGCCAAAGAACGAGCATGAAATTAGGCATCAGGCTGTCTGATGATCCTAGGGATGAGGCAGTTCTGGTTTGGAAGATACTCCATGAAGTTATTGCACTACTATGCTTCGGTTAATACTCCTGGCTTCTCACATTAACAAGAATCTATAGTTTCCAATCTATGGTCTGGACAGCATGGAGTATGGGTAGATCAAGATCAGATGTCTGTCCTTTTCCACTCTGATACCCTGAAGCTTCGTTTTCCAAATACACCCTGTTCCTAGAGAATCTCAACTTAAAGAGGGGACCATAGGCTGGAGTCTAACTGAGAAAGCTAATTTCCCATGCAGCACTTCTTGTGTGAGAGGATGGCACAGTTAAAAATCACTTTTCAGGCTGCATAGGAAAGCTTTGTGAAAGATACCTTGGGAAATTATACACTAAAAAGTTAATGACTTTCATAAACTCATAGGTTGCTGTCGTGAAGCAAGGATGCTCATATAAGAGATATGAAAAATATGATGCATTTTTTCCTCTTTTCTCATTAAGGGATATTTGCACTATGGAAAATATCAAACGCTCTCCAACTATAGATGGGTTTCAAAACCTCTGAGAAAAGTGTTATCCAGAGCTAAAAGCTCCAACTTGGCATTAGAATAATTATAGTATTAACAATTTTGAAAAACCTGAACCTAAATCTAAATTTTGAAATGCAGACGTATTTCTAGTAAAAACACAAATCCATCTGATGTTCCTATGTTACAGAGTTTGTTTCTAAAAGTCTAACAACTTCTGCACTCCAGTTCTCAAAAACTTCACCCTCCAGCCTGTCACCTCCTCCTGACCACATCGTGAAAGCCTGCTGGCGTGGGATCCCAGCTCTTTTTCCGAGAGCAGACTGTGATTTTCACATAAGGTTATGACTCCCGTGTGTGACTGGAGATAAAATTAACAAAAGCAATGAAATAGCCTCACTATAGGAAAGCACTAAAGTTCGTTTTTTGTGCGTGTTCTCCTGCCTTCTACTGGATAAAAGGAGAGTTGYTCAACTGTGTTTCACAGGCTTCTTACTCATAACAGCTATTATTCTGAGTACATTGACAGGAAGGCTGCAGCCTTGTCTATGATGCTACTAYAACACCCTTTGTAGCTACGAATGGTGTAAAAGCACACGGAGAACTATCAGGTTCCAACATGTACTAAATATAGTCTATTAAATACTGTAGCCCATTGCTTTGAAACTTTCTCTTTTCTGTCTCCCCTTAAAATGTTTTTACACATAAATCAACACATACACATAAAAAGTGCAACTGGCACAGTTTAATGCTGTCTGTCATACCTTACACAAAATCTTGACATCACAACTACACTGGATGCATACAAAATACATAAAATAGGGAAGAGCTAGGACCAGACTAGAACCACACAAGGACTGACAGGACTGACAGACAGAGAAATCAGCTCTGTTTGTACTCACTAACTCATAGAGTGACTGTCTTTAGCTGTCATAGGATGACAAGGTATTAGTACTTCCTTTGGGAAGACCTGTGCATCTTGATTTCATGACTATTTAAACATGCATAAACATAAAGCCTTCCMTCATGCCTACAGGATCAGCCTGGCTATCTAACTATGTGTGAAAAGGAAGGAAAAGTGGACAATTATAACACAGGTCCTTTACAAAGAGTATAACCACCATCGAGGCAGCAAAACTGTAATTCACAAACTGAATGTTTCAGTGTCCAAYTCAACCAAAGGGCTTTGATCTCGATACTCAAACATTTTTGAGATAAAACATCCCTAGAGGGCCTAGTGGAAAGCTAACCCTGCTGCCCAGATGCCAAAGCACAGGCCCAGCGCGCTTCCACCAAAAACACATCAAATTCCTCTGTGGCTGTGCAATAAGAAGAGCCAGGGAGAGGTGGGGGGGAAAACAAACCCTGAATGAAAATATAGCTAGAAGTTACTTCCTATTTGATGAGGACCATGCAGTTATTCACTTATGAGCAGCTTGTATTGGAGAGCACAGTGGGCACTGTATGGATCTTTGCACTTTGGTTTACATATGGATGTGCTCTTGCTTGGAAACCACAGATGGGATCACTTTGAAACTGGGCTGAGTTATTAGGGAGATCTTTATGTTAATCATGTGTGGTACACATGTTGAGGAATTATGTCATATCTCACCACCTTGTATGTACATGAAATATTGGACTTTTCTCAAAGCAGCGCTAAACTTAATTATATACCTGAGAGATTTATGACAACATGAAAAGGCACATCACTCGTCATCTTCTTTATTTCTAGTCCATTAAATCAGTCATTAAGTACTCCTCAAATATAAGTCACTAATTTCTATATGTAATTAAAAAAATAGCAGTTCCACAGTTAAAAGGGCTGTTCTGTTGATGATCTACAAAAAGATCTAAAGATAGAACAAGAAAAAAAATCTCTTTTGTAGCTAGGCATAATTGCTTATTAAAAAAATTTGCATATTTGGGGATAACTTCTTTGGGAGAGTTCATGAAACACTGCCAACTCATAGRTATGAGAACTTCCGTAAGCTTTTGTTTCCTACTCTTAGCAATCATCCATCCAGTTACAAGCATCATTTTTTTCCACATTTTTTTGTTGATACTGAAGTTGTTTTATTTCTTTAGGGTACTGTAATGCTTGCTTGAGGCTGTTCTACAGCTACAGGAGGGAGCACATAGCACATAGTCACATGTTCAGGGTCCTACTTTCTCTCTCTTTTTCCTTAATGAGGTATAGTAGCATGAGAACAGATGGTAATTTGAACAAGTCGAGAATACAAGCCAGTTCAGAGGGCTGCGGAAATACTAAGACTGGCTGTAAAAATAAATTATAGAACTCACAATTACATGAAAATTATAACTACATTTCTGCTTATGGCATTGCAARGCTTAAGGGTTTTAATTCAAAACAGAAAGCCAACCTGAGGAGCCCACCATTTTCAAGTGTTATATTGTTTTTGAATTCCCCATCTGCTAATCTCCATAGCAGACTCTTTTTTTTCTTTCCTTCCTTTCGTCTTTTCAGTACGCCCATTCTGACTGTTGAAAACAAAATCTGGTCACTTCCTCCTATTTCTAGCACCACCTTTCCTCCCATTCCCCAACTTTTTTTTACTACTATTATTTTTAGTATGTTTTTATTATTATTATTATTTCACTTTTCCCATATCAGGTTGCCCAAACAAGTTCGGCATGGAGGCTGTTGCTCCACGGAAGGGATCATGCTTTTAACTCCCATGTGCTGGAGACCACAACAGCGGCTCTCGCAACCTCAAAACCTCTCCTCGAGGCAAAGGAACKGTTCGCATCAAGAGAGAGTGCCCCRGGAGCTTAGCAAGAGCTTTGTGGGAAGAACAAGAAAGGGGTACTTTTGCTCTATTTATTTGTAAAAAAAACACAGTATACATATTCAAGTGTTTTGCWTGAGCCTGAAGGGTGACAATATAATATCTGCTCAAGGGCTTTATTTTAACGTAACAACAGATGGTTTTGTTTTTATTATAAAGCCTGTACTATTACTGACCTCGTCTTTCTCTCCAAAGGAATTACATTGATTAGATATCATTTTCTCTTCTAAGTCAGACTGCTGCTTTCCAGAAGGCAGCGGAAAGATGGCCTGGGCCATGGGAGCCTCCAAGGTGGGAATATGTTACTTAGGGGTACAGGAAAGTCACTACAGTGTAGAGAGATGCAGCAGGGTCCTTCAGGTTTCACTCTTCACTACTCCACTATAGTTAATTCTCAAAACTATCTTAAGTTACAGAAATACTTAAACCAAGCTTTTAATTAAGAAATCAAGGGTACACAAAACATGCATCACACAGCAACCCTAGGACCACTGAAATCAATGGCTAAACTCCTCCCTGACCTCAGAGATGCTGTGATTTCACACGCACGCACACCCAAATAAGGCTACTCACCTCTCTTTTCATCCACTGTACACACTGCCTGGATTAAAAGGGGTGCATTGGATTCGGTGTACTCCACAAACACCAGCAGGAGCTTCAGGGCCGTCTTCACCACCAGGCGAAACTGGAAGAGAAGACAGCACCCTGTCAGTCAGCACACTGCAGMGCTGCGGCACAGTGCGAGATGCGAGGGCATCAAATTAAGAGCTGGTAGTAGCACACAGATAGAAGAGGTGAAGCTGTKGAAGGACCAAAAAAATGAAAAGTAGCCAGCTGTCTGAAAAATTCATTCACTGGGCAGTACTCTGCTAGAGAAGCATCAGAAGTCAATGAATGCAAAAGCAAGCTTGATGTTGCCACACATAGTAAGAGGTCCACTGTGACACCTACGCATACCTCCAACATCTTTGGACAAAGCCTGATGTACACCAAATCTACCGAACAAAGAACACGCATGCTCCTCTGTTCCTCAACACAACATTTATTTCCCATTTTCAGCGTGAGTATTTAATATCCTGACATTCCTGTATGATAGGATGATTTTTTCCTCATGCTTTCTCCTTTTCTTATAATGTTACTGCTTAATGGTTAAATGATAAAGTAGAATCCATATTCACTATGTATGGAACTTGGGAAAAAGTGTATTTACTCTCTGACTGTCCATCCTTGTCACAAAACGTGAGACTTAATGGAACTGAGCATTCAGCCTCTAAGTTCTCAAACTCATTTTGTCATTCATTTCAAATTCATTTTGTCATTCAAACTCATTTCAAACTCATTCCCAGGAACATGAGTCCAGTAAAGACTCAGCATTGGTATAACCGACCTACCAAAAATCAATAGCCAAAATCTCCCAGTTTTACTACTGATCCCCAATTTCCAGAGAGGACTATTTTACTATTAGATAATTTTTGAAGTGTCGACTAAGAATTTTCAGCTATGTGCTCAGCATGATTAGAAGTGTGGGAATAAAAACCTTCTTTACTTAATGGAATATTTGGAGTTTTGAATAAAAGAAAATGTAAAAGRGGATGCCTTTTTAATAGAGAGGGCTCTGTACATTCGGTTGAGAACAACTGATTCTAGGTTAAACCTACTACATTCTCAATCTAAATCATGGATTTAAAGCCAAATAAAAGGTGATACATCACTGGTCTCAGTAATACAATTTCCAGTCTCCTGGGATTGAATCAGGTTCTGGAAAAACAGGTATTTGTAAGTTTATCAGATGTTTCTGCTATCTTGTTCTACAACAAAGCTATCCAACAGCTTTTTGTATTTTTAATGAGACACTTATAACAATGTGGTCATTACTCTCCCCTTTGCCACTAACAGATTTTTAAATCTAATTTAGGACACATCCAGGCAGAGATGAGCCACTCTCCAGAAGATCCCTGCCTTTGTCTCACCACATTAAGTTGATAGGCAGCTTAAGGCAGAATAACCTGCTCCTTAAAATGTCTCACTCAAAGGAAGGGAGGAAAAAATACATTATCCTGTTCTGCTATATTGCTTCAGGGATCTATATAGTTTCTGTCAGCATTAGCTCACTCTCATTCCCTCAGTTTCTCAGTTCCTTGACACAACTCTCCTTTGAGATAAGGAATCACTACCATTTTATAGATGCAACTATATCTGTACTTTAATAAAGAACACAAATGCAGCAGGTACAGGCTCAAACCAGTGTGAGCTGAGTTGCAGCTCACAGAGATACACCTGTGCTCACTTTAAGCTAATGAACTAAAATGCAGCTTGCAGCTTACTGCTTAACACAGAGTTCACTGTGAATTAACGACCCAGGTATTTCCCTAGCTTCTTAGGTTGTACCCACTTGTGCTGAATTGAGCTTAATGCATTGTGATGATACTACTAGCAATGCAAGATACTTCATTGTTAAATTTAGATTGTTTCAGACTAGACATACTATCAAATCAGCTACTTCAGGGGCTGGCAGCCTGGAAATCCCAGGGACGTACGTGACCAGGYCCCCAAAGACACTTAGCCTATTCTGCAGTTGTACTGCTGCAATAATATTTCATTGATATACAGGCTAGTCACATTAAAGGAAATTTGAGTATGATGAAACAAAGCATAATTGTRCCTTGGAAATGCAGTGCTGATACGTCAATAAATCACTTCCCCAAGATTGCACAGGACATCTGTGCATTTGCCTGGCCTCCCAATATGACGCGATTTCTGCTCTACAGTGATGCTTCCCTTAGGAGCCAAGATCAACTGCTTAACAGAAGATATTATAATAATGTCCAGCAAGTCTCCACTTGTTTTGTAAAGTCACRACATTATCAGATTACCCCCAAACAATTCTAATATTAAGATCCTGCCCAGATAACCATCTGTGTTATGCACCACTTACAAATCTAAATAGGATGCTTCCCCTAGAAAGGAAATCTTACTATTGGRTATCACTTTTGATGGTCCTTAAATCCTCAAGGGATGGCCACATGGTGACAACAGGATGTATTTACATACAAGCAGTCAACAGCAAAGTTCCATATGTTTCCATTTGAAAGCAATCAGAGAGAGATATTGGGCTCATGTATGGTTTTGCTAATCTTCCAACCCTCCTCCCGCTCCGCTCCAAAAAGAAGGCGGCATTTCCCTAATGCTGGGGCTCTAATGGTTTTTTGTGGCCATCTCATCTGCCCTAGAAAGTAGCTAATCCCCTGTTCAGCTTGCAACTGTCATACTGCAAATTTTATGTCCTCATGGCAGGCCACTCCAGTTGCGCGCAATCAACGCTCAAGCCAGCCAATGCATATTTGAGTCAGCTTTCTGAAGCACTCTCAGTGGAGACTCACAGTTAAAATCCACGATCCACAGGACATAAGCGATAGAAATATGCCATGCTATCTCAAAAAAAATCTAGTTTGCAAACATTCATTGTTGTGATTAATTCCAAATTAGCATCATAAATATTAGTATTAGGTTTTTAAAAATTAAAAAAAAAAGAGCCTACTGATGCAAAATATACATCCACTGGCTCAGGAAAGTGATATTTTAACAGTTCTGAGATTAAATCAGGATTCTTAAATTTCTTGATGTTAAGTACAAAAGCTTTTGTTAAGAAAGTTAGGAGGGTTATCATATTACATTTTTGTATTACTTGCAAGTCAATTTAGAAAGAGGAAATGATGTTAATGTCTTCTGGCTAAAGACAAAATATAAATATCAATATAAAAGGAAGGAGAAAAATTATAAACATTTTCCCTCTGCCTTGTTTTACTTGTTACACAGTGCAGTTTGGCAGTCCCTTCCCCTTTTCTCTCTTTGTATTTAGACAATCGGAAATGTGTTACAGACTCAGCCAAACAGGCTACACAACAAATGGCAAAATTAATGTCCCAAGGAAGGGTTTGTCCCAACTGTTAATCATCTGCTAGGAAAAGCTTAAGCCTTTATAAGGAATGTTGTCAAAAAGTTCATTAGCTTAGAGTCTAAAGCATAATTTTTTAAGTTCATATTTTAAAATTTTGGAATATTTAAAAAAAGAAAAAAATCACAGTAAAAWTCTATAAAGCTCAGTGTTTCACTTAGGGTGATGTAGTTGCGTTGGATTTGTGCTATTCAAATTTAAAGCCGAAAAGGACATTGAATTTTTAGCTAAAGACTTACTAGGACCCAATCACCTGAGGTCTAATCCAAATGTGGACTCTGTCTACTACGCCAGGTACTTAACATGTTGATCTGAAACACCTAAGCAGGACTGAAGATAAAGAAAGGTGACCAGTTTGTGACAGGTCACCAGAAAACCTGAAAATCCGTCTGGTTTGTGGGACATGAAGATTCACATGACTCTAAACCTAGTACTGTCTACATTGCATCTAAGTGTCCTAGGAGAATCTGCAGTTTGCTCAGTTTCATGTTTCATGATGAGATAGAACAACTGCTTATTTATAAAAAGAGAAAAGATCTTTTTTGCAATCAAAGAAAATTGCTGGTCCTGACGTCAAACTCAAAATGATCTTGTCCTTACAAAAATGGGCTAGGCAAATCTACAGGTAAATGCCCTATTCATACCCAGAGGAGATTTAAGACAGCCCCTCAGAACCAGGTTCCAGGACAACTGTGCACAATCTCCCCTCAACCTTTGCATGAAGGGGAAGCAAAAGACAGAGCTGGTCAACTTTGCATGGAAACTTTCTGGAAAAAGTAAACAGTTAATCAAGGAAGGTTAAGACAATATGAAATTTATATCTCCAATCTTTTTATCTGCCTGTAGAATACTCCTTATAATATTTAAAATAACATCATTATTATTAAGTGTAACAATCTTTTCTAATACAGGTGTATAAACATACGCACACTACAAAAAGTGGTATTGAAGAGAACGGCAGTAGTAAATATGTTTATTAATCTTACTCCATACTCAAGATTATTATCCCTAGATACTAATGCAAATTTTCCACTTTTACATACATGACATAAAGAGATGGAAAAAAAGGACTTTTGCAAGGCCTGGATAATTCCACGATAAATAGCAACCTAGAATAGAAAATTACCACACAACTAAAAAATACCATACAAAATTAGAGTTATATTCCTTACTTGATGTATTTCCTGCCAGTGAAATTAACACAGCAGTAAACTCTATTTACTCTAGTAACAAGAGGAACTGTAAGTTAATTTAATTATAAAATAAGTCCAAAGCTATCTCATACAAGCATATTATTCATTCAAATGGGCAGAAAGAACAATTCTGGATTGCACTGCACTCTGAGAACAAACTACCCAAAATATTTTTTCTGATGCAATTTATACTCAAGTCTAGTAAGTGCATGAAATTAAAGCTGTGGGGTTTTTTTGTTGTTTTTTTTTTAAAACTACTACAGCTTCTAGGGAGCTCCCTTCCCCTGTACATGCATAACAAAGAGGTGGCTTCTGCCATGGTGATACGTTCAGAGCCTAAAGAGAAGTCAAAGCACAACTGGTAGGTAAAACAAGAGGGATATCAACAAGCACAAGGTATCAAAGAAATAGTATTAATCAGCCCAGATTCCATCACTCTCACTGGAGTGTCTTTGAGTACAAATCTATTTTGCCTGGTCTCTGACATGCAAAGTTTTTGTGGTTGCATGCTCATTCAATCAGCAGTTACTATTAATTGTACTTCTTAAAATGTTCTAAGTGCACCTGCCTTGAGCTTAGAATGTAAACTACAAACATGATCAGAAGGGAGATCCTTCTTTAAACTGTTGTATAAGGAAGAAAATAACCATCCCTCCAATCATGGATTTCCCAGCAACGCTGCAGCTTCCGAGTCTTGGACACATGGCAAAATACAATGCATGGAGTTCCAAATCTGCTTTTTGAAAATCCCACTGTAATTCTCAAAACACTTCTTAGCCCATACACTGAATCAATCGTCTTGCTTGCAGTTTTGAGACACAAATGTATCACATATTTTGGTCAAAGCTCTTCAAAGAAACATTACAGACCAGAGACCTTCTAAATTTCATGTGAGAAGAAACTAAAGCTTGAAACAGACAAATCAATCCCCCCAAAAACAAATTAAAACTAGACTAACAGTGAAACCCAGATATGTGTCTAGATCCAAAGTTGGAGGAAGAAGGTGTTCTTTTCCAATAAGCAAGGAAAAGGAAAGAAAAATATTGGGCTTGAGAGAATCACAGAATAATATAAGTTGGAAGGAACTAAACCTAACACCCTCACACACACCCAAGCCACCTCTTCTTAGGGGTGAACAAATCCAGTTCCTTCTCCTCACATCTCATGTGCTACAGCCCCCTAACCTTCTTGGCGGGCCTCCACTGGGCTCGCTCCAGTATGTGAACGTCCTTCCTGCATTGAGAGCCCAAAACAGACCTCTCAAAGCCCAGATGAGATCTTTCGCTACACTCTCACTAGTCCAGCCCTGGATGCTGTTGGCCTTCTTTGACACAAGGGCACACTGTTGACTCATGTTCAACTTCATATGCTCTTATTCAAAATGAATAGACAGAATTAAACGACATGATCCTAAGAGGAACATGCATAATTTTCAGCAAGTTTTAAATAGAGTTACTGGGACTCAATATCCTTGAAGCATATTCTTCAAGAAAGAATCCCAGGCAAATAAAGACAAGAGGCAGAACAGGAAGAAGTGCAAAAAGTGTCAGTTAAAACCTGTCATTAGAATATACAATCCTAACAACATTTATCTTGGGCTTGCAGTACTACTGCCAAGACCCTCAAAAATAAGTATGAGGACATGTTTAGTTTATCTATCAAAAAGTCAGGCATGTATAAACGAAAAAGCACTGAGATTCTCCTAGAATTTCTTACAATGCAATAATGTTCCCTGTATTTCTGAATCTGCTGTTCTCAATCTGTCTTGCTGCTCAGATGGGGGAGTCAGAACAAATCAGTTTTCAGTTACATGCCTCTGGATAAAATTCATGAGATCATCAAATTAAAGTTGAAAAAAATGAAAGTTCTATAGTGGAGCAGTGATGAAAAGTATCTTCTAACATTTCCAAATTCTATGTTGGGATCCAATCAGTGGTTGTATCTAACTCTTTGGTTTCCTGTCATATTTGTTGTTGCTCCGAAAGTTTCTTTAGCACCTAGTAAAACTACATATAAGCACACGTCTTCCCATGCCTACAAAAAGATCAGTGCATACACCAAAGAAGTTTAGCTGGCCATCCTGTTTTACACAGCTGTTTTCAGACAAATGTGTAAACCTTTTATGGGTTTTTTGCCTCTTCCCTCTCTGGGAGCACATATTATCTTTCTTGAAATGAGAGTAAAGCAAGCTTGTTATCTACTTGCAAAATATCGTGCAGATGCATGCTTTGTGTCTGTCTGGCTCTGTTGTTTCTCAAGAACTAGCATTTCTGTTTACCTGTCGGCAGATTTTTGCATTCTCTGAGCTTTGGTAGAAAAGACAGAGAAAATTCATTTACCCCTAGATGTGAACCTTTTTTTTAAATAATAAAATGTGACCTGAAAAATTCAAGAGAAATATCTCAAAGAGCGATTAGGAATAATATTTTAGGGTCGGGAGCAGTTGTAACATGGGATCACATTCTGATAAAAGTGTTTTAGTAGTAAATGTGGAACACTTCAGCTCTATAAAAGCACAAAAGGTACAGAGAGCAGTATTTGTATTCCATTGGCATGATTCTTGAATTCTATTTGCAAACAAGTAGATCCGTAAGTTTTATCAAACATACACTTTACTGGCCATCAGTAACATTTGCAACACAACAGTCTGAAGTGGGAAACTTCCAGGACCAAAACCTACTTGTGTTAGGTAAGCTGTAATAATTCTCACCATTGGCACAGGAAGGGTGTGAGGATCATGCAGTGGCAGGGCTGCCTTGCAGGAGCCTCCCAGAGTTTGCAATAATTTGAACACTGACATTACTTTCCAAGTATATTTTGACTTTGTAGTTGTAAAAGCAGTGTTTAAAACAAACGTTATTTAACATTATATAAAATGCCTGCATTTCTCAAGAATCCTTCTAGCACTTTCCCCATTCCCAATATAACAAGAGAAGATCTGAAGAAGCGGCATTTAAACATTGTTTTCATTATCTGCCTGTTTGCTATCAGCTCACTATTTGCTATTGGTTTACACAGTACTAGAGGCCTTAGGGTTGTGCTTCAGCATTACTAGATATGAGAAATGCAAGCTGTCTGTTATGTATTAAAAAAGGTTTTCCTGTAATGACCTACAATGCACAATGCAATCTCATCTTACTAATAATCTGGCATCAGGAGCCTATATTTGGTGGCAGTTCGCAAAGCTGTGCCAATTTCTTTGTTTGCTTTCCTTCCCTGAAAGATAAAAATGTACCTGGAACACTTCTGTCTTTGTTCTCAAATATCTAATCTTGAAATCCTCTGGACAGAGGAGGGGAGAAAGAGCAACTGGGTAATATTATGTTGGCATCCCTTTGCATAGCATAGCTTAAGTAGAAATTATGGCTTTTACTGCCCATGAAGCAGGACATGTACTTAGCAGGAGAAGGCTCATTTTGCAATCAAATGATCAGTGCCAGGTGCCTGTAGGCAAGTCACATTAATGCACTTTGCCAAGGACGTCAATCTGCAGCCAAAGCATTTTAGAAACATAATTTAACAGCATTTTAGCATTTTCTGATAAATACAATTTTTATGACTTTCCGCAACTATGTAATTTCAGTATTTCACAAGCGGCTCATCTATATTTATGCAGCAAGCACATGAATTCATTGCAGCTAATGTCTTACTAGACCTCTTCATGTCCATGTGACAGGCAACTTGCCTGATTCTGGCTATCTAGGAACTCCAGAACTGTGCACATAAGTAGGAAGCTCCATCTCTGGACGAGGACTTGAGCTCATTTATTTCAGAAAGGGTGTAGGTTTGGCTATACATGGTAAAGAATTCATACTTCTACACCAAGAGCAAATGGTTTTGTAAATGCCTCATATGGTGCTTACATAACTCAGATAAAAATATACCAGAATATGGGAAGAAAAAAAAAATCAAACTAAGGAGAAAGCCATCAGGAAGACAAACACACACACACTATTACTAGGGTTTGCCAATGGCTTAAAGAACAAACAAGTAAACCATGTTCTTTCTGTTTTCTCACTCTCTTCTCCAAAACAGACATTTGGGGTCAATTACTTAATTCAAAAGAAAAAAAGGGGGATGATGACTCTATTTAGTAAACCCATTCTTTCCTATTCATAGCGCTCAAATGTAAGAAGGATCAGAAGAATGAGGTCCTTGTGCATCACCCCAGCCAAGTGCATCTGCTCAGCTTAATTTTCCCTCTAAACTTTAAAGAAGTCTCTTTTAAAGAAGAATGATGAAAAATGTAGATGTTTAAACAACCTACAGAATGCCACAAAACTTTTCAAGTTCTTGTTAAAGACCCTTCTCTGGAAGGGACAAAACGGTTCCTATGTGCTGGCCATAAAAGCTGCTTTCTGTGCCACTATGAAGATGCACCAACCTCTCCACTTGTCATCAGAAAGGTGTGACCACCTGCACAAGTCACCAGGTGCAAAAAGCACATGTAGTTATTACAGAAAGAGCTGAGATGCATGGGAAGCAACACTCAAATATATGTAGAAAATGTATGAATAACCCCATTCCAGATCCTGAATAGTGTATAAACTTAAGCTTTTCTTTTTCATTAGAACTCTAGACATTAAATGACCCATGTGATATATCAGTAAGAATGTGAGATGCCATGACTGCATTTTAAGCATTGAGACTTTTATTAGTTGAAACATGTTGAATATGACACTAGACTCTATTTTAATATTCAACTATTTTCTCTCAAATCTTCAAAGAGTGATGCTTAAAAAAAAGCAAAGTAACTATTTAGTACTTTGCAGGCATAGAAACAGTGAAAAGAACATGTTGATTCTAAGTGCTGGTAGTGATTTGCTACCTGACCATTTCATCATGATGCTTTCTCTAACTGTGCCATGTCTCTCTTGGCTGTAGGACAGGGATAACAATACGCTCTTATTGTGTTCAATTCCACTGAGAATGAAAACCCTACGACGCAGGATACTCCAAAATTGTCAGTTAAGGAACAGCCTTTTTAATTCAGGATACACCTTTAAGCCTTACTCAGTGTTTACCATATAATGGTAGGGATAGCAGAGAAATGCATGCATTTACTCTTCTTAAAATAAAATTTCTCCAAACTTCGCAAATGGTCTGGATAATGATTATAAGGTCCTGCACACTGTTATATATATGGTGTGCATCTGCCATTTATCTTTGGTGAGATTTCTGACATCCAGAGAAAGGAGGGCATTAAATTCATCTGGCTTACCAATAAAACACAGGGATGAGCAAGTAGTGATTAGTGACCAGTCAACAAGGGGTGGGGGGGAAGCTCATGCCTGGAAATGGTTATTTACATCATCAACCATGGTCCAGATGCAGGTGGTGGTGGAGGGGGTTAAAGATGAAAAAAAATCTGTACACAGAAGCAGGCAATTTATACAACAAGTTCAAACAGATTATAGGCCAATTTGGCCCTCAGATGAATACATGCAATTCTAATGGGAGCTTTAAAAGAATATTTTAGGGCAGAAATTGGCCCTGTATTAGGCCATTTTTTATTGAACTAACAGAGTAGCTACATTTATCCTGCAGCAATCATCATGTCATACAGACACAATTTGACAAACTGAAGGCTGCGGAGCCTTCAAGGAGACAGCAAATGCTGCAGGGATTTTCAGGTGTTTCCCTCTTTTTTCCTTTGAAATACTAATGGCGATCTTCCCATGAGCTGGGAAGTGATTTTCTTGTCCCATTAAATTGTCCAAAATATTACTTTTTTCTTATTTTACAGCAGGATAGATCTAAGACAAAACACAAAATGAGAGAAGTC